>NW_006203544.1:1203097-1236290 GCF_000334495.1 Tupaia belangeri chinensis | reverse complement strand
AGAGACAGAAAGTGAGAAATCACCCCCCAGGGGGGATGGTCACGCTGCAATCCCTTCTCTTCCATTCTCCTCTCGGGATCTTGGGCACGCACCCACACGCGCCCGGCATGAGTTTTAAGCCACCGGGTCCCGGACGCGAACCGCTGTCAACTACGTGGGAGTCCAGCAACATAGCCATTATGCTAACTGCTGGTTCCTAGCCCTCTTATATTCTTCATGAAATAATTTAAACAATGCACAGAAACCTACCACTAAATTCCTTTAAGTCTTCCATAGTTGATGATCTGTAAGTATTTCAAAATTTGAAATAATGAATGGACTGTTCAAGCACTATCATGAGTAAGCCATTGGAAAATCTGTTATAGAGAACACAAGTTACAGCCCTATGGCAAGGACCCGAAACACATTGCATAGGCATAATCAGTTTACTCTTGAGATTTAGATTCAGTGGGTCAATGATCACTGTGACAGAATATTGTGTTAAATTATGTTTATTATGTTAAAGATAAATAATAAACTAGGCAGATTAAATTTTTGCTCCTGTATCATCATTGGCTACATTGTGAATGTAAGCATCATGCACATCATCATCACTGATTAACGAAGAGTAACTAGGTAATAAAGCAGACCACACCAGTTCTAGAATTTCTGCACCGAAAGAAAAGAAAAGAAAAAAAGGAAACCTCAGTAATTTTAAAATCATTGTTTTTCACTTTTATGTGCTTAAGTTTCATCCATGTTTTTTCATGGCTTAATAGCTCATTTCTTTTTAGTGTCCAATTGTCTATTGTCTGTACATGCCATGATTTATTGTATTTACCCATTCACCAACTGAAGGACACCTTGATTGCTTCCAGGTTTTGGAAATTATGAACAAAGCTGCTGTAAATAGCCATTGTACGGGTTTTTGCATGAACATTATTTTTTATTTATTTTTATTTATTTATTTAATTTTTTTGGAGAGGTTTTTGCTATAGGGCACAGGCGCTCGCCAGAAAGACAGAGAGAGACAGAGAGATAGAAAGTGAGAAATCAACACTCCGTAGGGGGAATGGCCATGCCACAATTCCTTCTTTTCCATTCTCCTCTCAGGATCTTGGGCACGCACACACATGTGACTGGCATGAGTTTAAGCCACTGGGTCTGGGAGTTGAACCACTGTCAACTACATGGGAGTCCAGCGACATAGCCATTACTCCAACTACTGGCCCCAGACATATGTTTTTTTATCCTTTTGCTAAATCCCAAGGAGCACAGTTGTGGAATTTTACAGCATGAATGTAGTTATTTTGTGAGAAAGGAGAATTGAAGTGGAAGAAGATGGGATTGTGGCATGACGGTTCTTTATGGGGGAGGTGAAACAAACTGTCCTCCAAAGTGACCATCCCATTTCTTATTTCCACCAGCAATGAATGAGAGTGTCTACCGCTCCACCTAGCATTTTTTGTAGTGATATTTTGTTGCTATTTTAATTTGCATTTCTCTGATATGTGATGTGAAGCATCGTTTTGTATGCTCATTTGCCATTTGCATAGATACTTTTGTGAGGTCATATAAGCTTGTACTTTTCTCAAGATACAAAATCACAAAGTCTGATTAATAATTGCACTGATTTCAGTAAGATGAATGTCAGTACATCTGACACAGCAATTTGGCAGAAGTCTGAAAGGTAGGCGTTTTTCACACACACACACACACACACACACACACACAAACATTCTAATTTACAGGTTTTTCTCTCTTCTTCCTATTACCTAAGATAGTTGAAGTGGTTGAGACCAGTATATGGAGTAATGGTTACATCACTGGACTCCCACATAACTGACTACAATTTGAGTCTTGGCCCCAGTGGCTTACGACTCACACAAGGCATGTGTGCAAGCATGCCCAGAATCCTGAGAGGAGAATGGAGATGAAGGGATTGCGGTGTGGCCAAATCTCCCTGGGGGGAAGTGATTTCTCACTTTCTGTCTGTCCCTGTCTCTCCAGCGAGTGCATGTGCCCTATAGAAAAAAATCTCTCTTAAAAAAAAAAAAAGAAAAACATAGTTGTACTAGTTTCTATATTAGATGCTAGAGGTTTGCTAAATATAAATACTACTACTTTGAAGAAAGCAAGTATAGAATGACCCACTGAGAGAAAAATGTAGATCATAATAACCTATAGAAAGTAATAGAGGGCCAACTGGTGGTGTAGTGGTTAAGGCAACTGAATCCCAAATAATATAACTGCAGCTTGAAAAACACACTGGACATGTATGTGTGTGTGTGCTGAAATTCCTGAAAAGAGAAATGAAGAAGGGGAAGAGATTGTGGCTTGGACCCAACCCATGGGAGAGAAGTATTTTCTTATTTTCCCTCTCTGTCTCTCTCTGGTACCCTTGAGTAAAATAAAAAAAAAAAAAAAAAGAAAAAAGAAAGAATAAAGAAACAAAAAAAGAAAGAAAGAAAGAAGTCTTTATCAGGCTATTCCTCATATGCAAATAAGACATTTGTGCAAACCCTACCTGTCCTTGAAGGTAACTTTCTCACAAAACCATATCTATGTAGTGGAGCAGGGGAATACAATCTCTAGCTGGGCATCTATCCATCCAAGCAGCTGAAACAAATCACAATGAGTTAAATAATTGACCATGTGTAACCAGACAGAGAACAAATGAGCTGAAAATTATGACAGTCCCTGAGATTATTTCAATAAACTGTAAATGATATACTTAAGTTAAAAAAATGAAACAATAGCAAGAAGTGTGGTGTGCCACGGGAAATGATTGAAAACACAAATGAATCTATGGTAGCACTGATTTCACGAAATACCAAAATGTGTGGCTCAGAAAACATAAAGTTATAACCAAGAAAAAAAAAAAAAAACACTAGAAAAAGATAGCATCTAGTCTTATTTCCTGTTTCTACTCTCTCATTCAAAATACAGCTTTTTCACTGGGATGAGTATAACGTTCCTCAATCATCTGTGCTAATTTAGTACAAAGTTCAGTCACTCTTACAGTGAACTGGAAGGCCAGATTCAAATGTAAAATTCTGAGGCTCCCTGGACTTCTAAACATATACGTGATGTTATGGGGATTGCTGACTCAGGACTCTCCATGTGTCTTTATTCTCTTCCTATGTTTGACTAGATTCTGCACTGCAAGGTTGTATGTGTATCTGTGTGGACAGTGTTATCCTTTATGTCCAAGTTCTAGCCACAACTTTATCAAAAAATTGTCCTTGTTCACACCATAGGGTGGGGTTTTGCACGATGGTTTCACTATCTTCTCTGAAGACTAGTTCTACTAGGAAGCTCACAGACAGACTTACAGCAGTTTGGACAGTGAAACCCAGGGACTGGGAAATCAGAGTATGCTCTGGAAAAGGTATGTAGATGTCAATTCAGTGTGTTCTTCCTGGTCCATTGTCTCATTTGGAAAAGGTGTGGAAATAGTCCAGAACAGGAGGTATAGAAATGGAACTGGGTCAGGGGCTTTCCTTTCCTTAGCACAACTCCTGACTCAGTAGAGACTAAATCTTATTCAAGGCCTTACTGAGTAGATTAATGAGGTACCTGAATCCTGATATCTTTCCTGAGATAGGGATACTGTCTGTGAATCTAGACTAAAGGAAAGCATGCATACATGTGATTCACCAAAGGCGTGATTCACAAACTCTCTTGTTTATGAACAAGCAGGAGAGTCTGAAGGCAGGGTCCCATTGTTTGTCTACTAAGGTAGAAATTCTGAAGGTATAGTCCAGCAACATAACTTAAGATGCCCTCCATGTGATTTTTGATACATACTAAAGTTTGACAATCATTGGAGGAAGGGATTGAATGCTGATAAAATGAAGGAAGAAGGTAGAAAATAATACATAAATATGTAAAGGGATTAGAAGGAGAACAAAAAATGAAATCAATTTCCTGGAGCTTGTTTTTGTTTGTTGTTTTCCTCAACTACAATGTGTTTATTAATCCCCCAGTATGTGAACTACTGGGAGCCAAATAATTTTTCATCTTGTAGGAGTTATTTTTCTTTTCCTTGATGAAGCCTCCTGGGGGCTTCAGTCAAAATCATTAATGATTGCCTTTTATCTGTAGGACAACCAAAGAATCATGTATGTTTAAAAAAATAATTCTGCTAATGAGATAGATGAGGGATAAGGATTTACAAGGGAAGTATGGGGTTGTTTTTTGTTGTCTCGTAGGAAGAAAACAAAACTATTCTACTATGAAAAGATAGAACTTTATACAAATGAACTTTGACTTACCCTACCATATAAATCCAACCTAAACCTGCAACTCCAGTGCGCATTCATTACTCCACAGAGTAATTAAAGCACTCAACATTTGATATTATATAACAATTTTCATAATTAATTCATGTCTTACCTGTTCATATTTATATATTATAAAAACTAATCCTCTTTTAATTAGTGCTGGTTTCAGAAAAATAAGCGTGTGTATGTGAATGGTTGCATAGCCTTTTTTTTTTTTCACATATCATAAACAAGACTCTATTTCTTCCTTTGGGTTTTTTTTTAGGTCAGCACTCTACCTGTTAAATTAATAACTTTTCCCCTTAAAACTAGTTTCGGAAAACAGAAGCAAGAGTCAAATAGAAGGAAGGTTGAAGGACGACTCCTTCTCCATAGATCCCTGAACAGCATGGTAATTATTTCTATAAAACTAATTGTAAGACTTGTTTTGTTACTAGAATCACGAACATTTTTACCCCTTGTCTCAGCTGCAAATCTGTTAATTTTTTAGGTAAACTAGTATTTACCCTGTTGCCCAAAGCTTTTGCCTAGGAAACTTTTCTTCTGACATAATTTAGAGAATGACATGATGAAATAATAAAAACACTTTTTGTCTTAAGTCAGTATAGATAATTTTAATGAAAGAACACATTTTGATTCAATTTTAAATATTCTTTTTTTAATCTTCTCAAAATTAAACTCAGAAAGGAGTATGGTAGACACAATCTAAACAAACAAGAAATATATATATATATATGTATATATATATAGTGTGTGTGTGTGTGTGTGTGTATATATATGTATATATATATATATACACATATACATATATATATATATAGTAATATTGGAAATATTGGAGGATGTTCTTTTATGGAAGAGAACATTAAATGTCTGTTAAGTGTTCTGTTTTCATAAATTTGTCCCTACACTGTCTCTATAGGAAATAAAAACCTGCTTCAAATTGACTTGTAAACTAATTTCTTATAAAAAGATACAATCTGGAGCAAAATGTTTGCATACATAATGTCATTCTCCCTTTTTCCAGACCTTACCTTATACAAGATTGCTTCATCTCATTTCAGTTACTATAATTTTTTTAGAAACAGTAATTTTTAAGAAAGTAAGCAATGATGGGAAAATAACTGATTTTGGATTTCTGTTTTAAGTTATAAAACTTAATATTTTGAGCTTTGATTTATTAACTTATAATATGAAAAGATCACACAAAAATTGATAATGAATAAATAAATGCACATAGACCTCTACTCTTGTGCTAACACTTAATATTCAGTATTTTGTTTTATTTTATAGTTTATAAAACTATATTAGTATTTTAATTATTATCTAATATTTATAGAATATAAACTATATAAAAGGTTTAATATTAATAATAAAAAAAGTAAAAAAAGATATAAAGGTCTCAATTCTCAGCCATTGACACATCACAATCTCTTCACAACTTTTCAGGCAGTCTTCTATCCCTTTATTCTTATTCTAAAATTTCTGTGACAACACAGGTATGGTGACAGAACTGATGACCATCAGTTAATACCAATGCGATATAATACACTTGCTTAGTTTGGTCAGTGACCTTGATGCAGAAATTCTCCAGCCTCACTGATTGATCTTACAATTTTTAATGCTTTGGAACCATTTATTTTATTTTAATTAATTAATTAATTTTGAGAGAGATTTTTACTATAGGGTACATGAACTCACCAGAGGGATGGAAAGCAAGAAATCATCCCCTGGGAGGATGGTCATGTCACAATCTCTTCTCCGGATTTTTGGCACACAAGCATATCCACCTGGCATGAGTTTTAAGCTATTGGGTTTGGAAATTGAACCATGGTCAACTAAATGGAAGTCTTGTGATGTAACCATTACATCATCTACTGGTCCCAGCTATGGAACCATTTAAACCAAATGCCTTCAAGTCAACCCTTAACTTTCCCACCAGAGGTATATCATACACCCCAGTCCTGTACCCCAGTAAGGGAGGATTTAAAGTCTGTAGTTTCCAAGAGAACAGTCATGTGAGGACACAGAGCCTGAGTGCATTCCAAGGAAGACCCAAGCAAACTTTGCAATTTCAGACTCTGTTTTCTTTCTTTCTTTCTTTTTTTTAATGTTTTTTTCAATAACTAATAGTAGTTAAAATAATACTCGGAATCAAAACTGACTGTATGTCATTTAGATGGCGTAGGATGTATGTAGTGTTTAAGATGTTCATGCAATTTTGGGGCCAGCAGATGGCATAGAAGTTACTTCACTGGACTCCCACATGGCCAACTGTGGTTCAAGTCCTGAACCCAATAGCTTAAAAATGACACCAGGTGCATGGGCATGTGTGCCCAAGATCCTGGGAGGAGAATGGAAGGGAAAGATTGTGTCATGGCCATCTTCCCTTGGGGGCTGGAGAGGGGGAGATTTCTCACTTTCCTTCTCACTGTCTCTGTCTCTTTCTCTTGGTGAATGCACATGCCTTAAGGCAAAAACCTCTTTTTTAAAAAAGAAGATTTTCATATAATTTTCAAATGTATTAGACTAAGCTTATAATTTTAAAGTAAAGTTAAAATGAATTAAGAATCTGGGAACTATAGTTTGAGAAATGTCATAAATAAGAAGCAATCTGAAGCAAATTCTACAGTATTTTTTCTCTCTATCTCTATCACTAATTTATGAAAAGATTGTACACTAGAAAAAACTATTATTCATCACTCATATGTCACTACATCAGATATTATTTCTATTCCATATTCTCTAACAAAAAATAACCAAGTACTTATAATCAATAATTTCTCATTTCTATCTATACTGCTTTCATTATCACATTACAGTGTTCATTTTATATATGTATTTACATGTATATAAAATAAATAGAATGATCAAATTACAATTCTACGATTATATTATAGTGCCTAATGAATGAGTAAATACATATATTATTAGATTTTGATTAATTGCAACTAAAATTATAAACAATTTTTGTCACATTGAGATTTTTAAAAAATGTTTGTTAAAATTAGTTGGAAATATTTTGACAATAGTTAACAGAACCAATGTGCTTAACTTTACAAAAACCCTCTTTTTAATAGTTGTGAAATGACTTGAATTAAAATAACTAAAATCACACCATAATCCTTTAGCTTCTTATTCCTTTATTTGGCACATGCGTACACATACCTCCCATCGAACACAGATATCCATACTAAATCATTGGATCACTCCTATTCATCTTTCAAATGTCAGGTCTTTTCTGAAAAATTCTCTGATGCTTCTCTGCAAATATTTTTTTTTCTCCTTGTAACATTTCATAGCATTATATCATTTTATTGCAACACTTTTCTTATCATAGTTTAATTTTATGTAGACAAAATGTCTTTTTCTTCAATGAATTTTGAATCAATTTTATTCAAATTTGTAAAATCAGTCTGTTATCAAGGTATATTATAAAAAGTTTTGTCTTTATGTATGTATATGTGTGTGTTTATGTTTCCCCTCATATATATCACATATATGTATTTGTATACAGATGTATTTCAGTATATAAGTACATTTATTAGGTTAAAGTTGTAACAAAGGTTATTTTATTGGGACCAGCAGATGGCATAATGGTTACATCACTAGACTCCCATGTAGCCCACCATGGTTTCAGTCTTGGACCCCGTGGTTTGAAACTCATGCCGAACCTGTGTGCATGTGTGCCCAAAGTGCTGAGATGAGAATGGAGGAGAAGGGATTATGGCACAACCATCTCCCCTGGAGCATGATTTCTCACCTTCTGTCCCTGTCTCTGTGTCCTTCTCTGTCTCTCCAACAAGTGTATGTCCCCTATAGCGAAAATAAAACACAAAATGTTATTTTATTGAAGTGTTAAAATTTGTATATATTTGTGCATGTATGGTGTATGAACAATTATCACAATTAATAATCTTGAATCTGTATTTGCACATACCAAAAACATTGATATATTTCATGTTGTTTGAATGCTTTTTTACAGAGAAAAACAAAGATGGGCACATCAGGTGATAACATATTAATAGATTTTGAAGTGTTGCAGTTCAGTGTTTTAGATAAGACAGGAAAATAAATAGATAAGCATGCTATAATGAATTCATTGACAGAGACATTTGAATTATGAAATACAATTGGTCTATCCCCTCAGCCCCAATATTATAGCATACCTGAAGTTTTCTTAGATCCATACTTTAATGCATTTGTTTGCATAAAGTTTAATATATGCATGATAATGATTGCTTTTAAAAGCTCTTTTTGTTAATATTAAAGAAAAAGCAGAACATTACTCATATCTATAAAAATTCTTTGTAACAATGTTTTTATATATGACATATATCTACATAATTCAGCAGAATTTCTGATCAAAAAGACAGCCATATTTTTAAAATTTGCCAAATAAAAAGATTCTTAGGTTATGGGTCAGGGACAAAACCAAGAAGGAAAGGGTGAGCATAAGCTTTTGTCAGCAGATATGAATTGTCAGGAATAAGCAATTATTGCAAAACTTTGTTACTGGAGCCTGGCCTTACTAGCAAAATAGCTGACCTCATTTTCAGATTTATATCTGTTTTCTGTTTTTCTGTTCCCAGGATGATATTTTCTTCAAAGTTTATATATACCATACCCTATCACTCTTCCTTATAGTCAATTCTATCATTGTCTTTCGCTCACTTCTTCATATTACATCACAGAACTTTGTATAGCAAAATAAACTTGTTTCTGTAGATAAAACTTCTTCAAGGTTTTAAGGTTTGACTTAACTAGAACAGCAAATTTAACAACAAAATTCCAGAAGTGCCTATTCTGTTTTAAATACCTATAAACTATCTTGCTTGCTCTCACATAATTATGTGGTTAGTTACTTCTTTTACTGGCATTTCATTTAAATTTTTAAGTCAACACAATATCCAGAAGATATTGACATACTCTTCAGTTTTGTAAACGTTAGTCTCCTACACCCACCTACTTTTATATCATTAGAAAGATAGAAAAACTTTAAAATATCTGTGTGTGTGTATGTGTAAGTATATATATATATACACTATATATGTGTGTGTATATATATATATGTACATTTACATCTAATCACTATATATCTTTATAATGTACAAAGAAAGGAGGTACCAGTTAGTTTTGAAGATCTGGCACAAATTCATAATGGTTGGGAAAAAAAGATGTGAGAATGAAAATTGTTTACAGCTTGAAAAATCAAACCAGAAATGACCAAAAGTTTGACATGAGAGAGAAGTAAAGAAGGGAACATGGCCTGACCATGCCCCATTGGAGGGTGTTTCTTCTCTCTCTCCCTCTCAGTCTCTCCTGTCTCTCTGTCTCTGACTGTCTCTCTGGTAAGGGCATGCACCCTCTGGTCAAGAGAAAAAAGAAAGAATAAAGAAAATTGTTCACTTTTCTTCATGTAAAAGTCCTTGTTGTCTTCCTCACAGTTTATTTCATTGTATGTTATATGCCATCTCTTTTAGTATTGCGTTCCTAAGTTAGCACTAAAATCAGAAGAATGTTTAGTTTGAAACAAGTAAAATATGACTACTTAACAGCAGGAAACTAAAAATATATATGGAACTCTGCAAAAGAAAAACAATTTTAAAAAATGGCATTTGTCTAATATAAGGAGAAAAAAACCTTGACGTAAAAATTTGGTTTAATAAATGGATTTAAGGACCAGCAGTTAATGTAATGGCTATGTCACTGAACTCTTATGTAGTCGACTGCAGTTCGAGTCCTGGACCCGGTGGCTTAAACTCACGCCCGATGCGTGTGGGTGTGCCCAAGATCCCGAGAGGAGAATGGAGGAGAAGGGATTGCGGCATGTCCATCCCCTCTGGGGGGTGATTTCTTGCTTTTTATCTCTCTGTCTCTCTCTGTCTGTCTGGTGAGTGCATGCACCCTATAGCAAAAACAAAAACAACAACAACAACAAAAAAAAAAAAAAAAAAAAAAAAAAAACCTCTCCAAAAAAAGAAAAAAGAAAAATGGATTTAATTGAAGGAGACAATACAGCTCACTGTTCACAAAAATAAGACATTTTCTATATCTTCAGTAGAAGATAGCAAACTCACTGAAGTCTTACAGTTCTAAGATTTTTGATATTTGTTCATTAAACAAATTTTTTTTCTAGAGGGTTGTGTGCACTTGCTGGAAACTGACAGTCAGAGAGGGAGAGAGAAAGAAGGAAGGTGAGAAAGTACGAGGTTGGAGATGGCCATGCCTCAATTCCTTCTCCTCCATTCTCCTCTCAAGATTTTGGGCACGCATGTACATGTGCCCAGCATGTTTTTCAAGCACAGGCCTGATACTTGAACCATGCATTTGGACATTAAGATCCAGTCACCTTAAACACTACACAACCAGCTGGCCCAATAGTTGCTCATTTTTAAGGATCTTTATATTCTAAATTCTAAATAGGAACAGATAATTTTAAAATATTATGTCTCCAATTTTATATATATGTGGGGGGCATATATATTTTTCCTGAATGCATATCTTCTTTGTAGTTGTCCAGTAATGATATCCTTTCCATGGACTCTATGTCTTATTTTCTGTGACTCCATATTAATAGTGCCTATAAAATCCCTGATTTTCCCTTCAAATCTGTGTCAAGCAGCTTCTGCTTTTGAAAACTTTGTGTTCTCACCTAAGCACCACGTGGTCTCTATCTGGCTAAATAAAATAATAATAATAACAAATGGATAAAAATAAATAAGTATTTAAAAAAAAAAGAATACTGAAATTAGAGAAGAGAGGAAAATGGGATGAGAGGAAGGAAAAGCTGTGTGCACTCTTGCAGGAATGTTAAAAATATTTCTTGAGGGGCCAGCAGGTGGTGTGATGGTTAAGGGTGTTGGACTCCCACATGGCCAACTGTGGTTCAAGTCCCGGACTTGGTGGCTTGCTTTCTCACTTTCCCTCTCTCTCTCTATCTCTGTCTCAACCTGGTCAAATTAAAAAAAAAATAAATAAAATAAAACAATTTTTAAAAAAAATATTTCTTGAAAAAAATAAAATCAAGTCTATGCCAAAAAAATAAGTAATCAGAGTACTATGAATTTGTTATGTGTTAATATAAAAAAAAATAAACAGATAAAAATGATTGTGTTTTTCTCCAAATAATTATTAATGTAGTAGTATGCAATTTCTTATTAGAAAACTATTGGCTAATTTTGTTTGATAATTCAGAATTTTTTATTTTTAGAGAGAGATTTTTACTATAGGGCATGTGTGCTCACCAGAGAGACATAGAGACAGCAAAATCATCCCACGGAGGGAATGGCCACACCGCAATCCTCTCTCCTCCATTCTCCTCTTGGGATTTTTGGATACACATACACTCACACCTGGCATGAATTCTAAGCCTCTGGATCTGAGACTTGAACTGCGGTTGACTATGTGGGAGTTCAGGAATATAACCATTACACCATCTGTTGGTCCCGAAAATATAGAATTTTTTAACTTAAAAAGTTAACATGAAGCCTAATGGGTTCTACTTTAGGAAACTAGAGAATGATAGATTAGTTACATCTAATATAAATCAGGAAAACTCTAAAATTAGTGCATAAGGCACGGGTATAAAGTCATATAATAGGAAAGGTGAAAACACTTTCTTCAAACAAATTTGAATTATTCATAGACTCAAACAAAGGATACGCCTAGGGCTCAAGGAAAGGCTTCACGATAGTGTCGCAGAATAATCTGCAAGTCTTCCTTCTATTTTTTTTTTTTTTCTGAAGATATTCAGGACTGTTTTCAAGGATGGCATACTCATATGGAAAAAGGAATCTATTGTGAAGTTAGTTCATATATTTATCACTGGTTCTGAGTCATGATTAAACTATAGAAGTACAGGAAAAAACAGGAATAAAAAGCATAAAGAAAATTAACAATACAACAAGATAGTTCTAACACAAAATCAATGAAATTCATAAAACTAACTACAGCCAGGATAACAAGTGAAAAAAAATGCAAAAAAGCATAAACTACTGATATTATTACTAAATATGTCATAGATATTAAAAGATAATAAAGAAATACTATTAAAAATTTTGTTATCAAACAAATTTGATAGATTTAATGTAAGGCAAATTCTTAGAAAGATACAAATGATCAAAACTCATATAAGGAAATGATTTCCTGTATAGCTCTGTATCTATCAAAAAATATTAATTATAACTAACCATAAAAAAAAAATAAAGCACCAGGTTCAAATTCTTTCACTGGTGAATTTCACTAAATATGTATAGAGAAAATAGTTCTCAATAATATGTTTCATAATATCCAAGTAGAGAGAGCATTCTGTAACTCATTCTATGATGCCATCATAAATCTAATAACTAATTTAGATTAAGACATCACAAGATTAAAAAGTAAAGTGATATGTCTACTGGGTAAAGTCTTTAAGAATTAGTAAATACAATTCATCAATGTATAAAAATAGTTATATGCCATGTCCAAGAAGATTCATTTTAAGTATGAAAAACTGGGTTCAACGTTAGAAAATCAGTCAATGAAATTCTCCATGTAACAGACTGAAGAAAGAAAATGCAATTCCTACATGAAACTAATCAATGTTTAAAAGCAGTTATAGACCATGCCCCTGTGAAATTTCTTTCTGAAAACTGGTTAAACATTAGAAAATCAATGAAATTCTCCATAGTATAACAGGCTAAACAAGAAAAAAATGAATTATTATGTGCAGAAAATTATTTTCACAAAAATAATACATTCAATAATAAAAACTACTAGCAAACTACATATAAAAGGACCTTCCTCAAAATGATAAAGACCATTTACTAAAACTCACATATAACAACAGCAAACCCAACAGTGAGAGAGATCATTTACAAAAGTTAAAATTTAGGGGCCAGCAGATGGTGTAGAAGATATATCACTGGATTCCCACATGGTTGACCACAGTTCAAATCTCACGTACAAGCCCAAAATCCCAGGATGAGACTGGAGGAGAATGAATTGCAGCATGGACATCCCCTATGAGGGGTGATTTCTTACTTTTTCTCTCACTGTCTCTCTCTCTCTCCCCTACCCTCGCCCCTGGGAGTGCACACGCCCTAAAGCAGAACTTCAAAAAATTAACATTTAAAATCATCAAACCTGACAGTGAGATTGTTAACAGAGGATGTATTTTTTTACAATTCCTGCTCAGTATTGTACTAGAATTCAAAGATAAGAATATAAAATAATAATAAAAAAAATCCGATGTATTTTAATGGAAAAGAAGAAAGAAAATTGTCTTTATTTGAAGATGATTGTTTATGAAGAAATCCTAAAGATAGTTCTAAAAACCACATGCAGCAAGTTCATCGGATAAAAATCATTACTGAAAAGTCAATTGCTTTCCTTTGTACTCTCACTAGACTACTGAAATTAAAACATAAAACATTTAAAATATCACAAATTTTATGTACATAAAATCTAAAAATAAATACAGAAGATATATAAAGAAAACTCTTGGTAAAAGAAAAAACCCTCATAATAAATAGAGAGATGTTATGTCCATGGCTTGGTAAACATTATATATAAATGTAAATTCTTACTAAATTGAACTATTGGTTCAGTATAATCCCAACTAATATCTTTGATTCCTTTTTTCTTTTTACTTTTCTCTTTTCTTATCTTTTCTTCTTTTCTTTTCTTTTTTCTTTCTTTTCTTATTACGTGGGAGAAATAGAGATACGGACCGAGAGACAGAGGGAGAAAGCACCTCCCATTGTGTTGTGGTCAGGCTATAATCCCTTCCCATTTCTCCATCCTATCTGGATTTGGGGTTCACACACACACATTCCTGGGGGTGTTTTCCAAGGTGATGGGGTCAGGATTTAACAGTGGTCAGTCATGTGGGATCTGGCTCCATTAACTACTAGGCCACAGAACTGGCTGCCATTAAAATTTGAGTGAGCTATTTTGTAAAATATTGACAAAAAGTGGGTCTACATTCTGTGAAAAGGCAAAAAACATAGAATAGATAACACAATCTGCTCTAGAAGAGGAGAGGCCTCTGCTCCCTTCTGCTCTCCTACTCTCAAGAGAATCTACAGCATTATCAGAATACAAATTTCTTCTGGAGTTTTGACAATGATGTTTATTCACTACTTGATCTTTATTCACAATTTCCATTTAGCTCAGTTTATAATGGTCAACCAGGAAAACAATTACTTGCTTCAAATCTAGAACTCTCTATTAGCAATATATGCACAGAGAAGCTGGATGGTGACACAGTGGTAAAACGCAACGTTCTGTGAGGCTGAACAACATGGAAAAGCTATAGGTTTACATCTGGCCCCTCCCTGTGTACACAGGGCACATGTAGCCCATGATCTGGAGCTGGCTGAAGCTAGTGGTGGGTTCTGCCTCAAGATCATGTTGGGGGCTACTATTTCTCTCTCTGAGTCTTTCACTTATGAAAGAAATACACACACACACACACACACACACACACACACACACACACACAGATGTATCGACTGTGGTTTAAACTTCAAAGGATCTCATAGGAACCTGGGAGACCACGGGTAGTGATAATGGCTATAATGGAAGTAAACCAGAGAGTGAAGGCAATAATAAAGGATAGTGCTTAAACAAAGACTATTTTCATCCCTAAGGTTGGAGTAACTGGTAGCACTGGATAATGATAGAGACACATCGGTGACCTTGACCAAGCTAATGCAGTTGAAAGTAATGTGGGCCCAGAATCAACTTCATGCTGCCCTGGACAGAAATCTTTGTTCCACACACACACACACACACACACACACATACACACACATACATACACACACACACATACACATATCATTGTAATCCTCAAAAAGTCACAGTGTTATAAATCAGAGAGTTTATATTGTCTCAAACAACCAAGACACAGCAGCAAAAACGAATAAATATGGCTGTAGAATTGATTGGCAAGTTCTCAAAAATATTCTAATATTTTCATTAGATAATATCTCAAATGAACATTTCTTCCTTGGTCTTTCAAATTGTGCATAAAGACATCTTGCTGCAAAACCTGATTATGCCTCATCAAATTCCATTATGTATTTAATTAAGATATTAATGAGACAATTTTGAAACTGAATGAGAAATTAACCTAGTAGTTTATTGCTAATAGCCAAAATTATAGCCCCCTCTCCATTTTCCAGCATCACACAACATTTGGTAAATTAATTTTCACTTACTCTTTTAAGTACTCTTCTTTGTTGGAATTCTTCTCATATATCTTCTGAAAGCCATTTAGAAATGGCTCATTTAACCTTTTCAAAACATAACGGTGTAATTTCAAACTTAGCATTTTGCTCTCTCTGAAACTGAGTTCATTTAACACCCTTCATATTTAAGTTTCATGGTTTCTTTTCTATTTAAAGCATTTTCTTAACAATAAGAGATTGGTCACAAATTATCACATCTATGATATTGGTCACAAATTATTCTCCTGCCAATAGAGTTCCATTTAAATAGAATTATTAACAATGTTACCATTAAATAAATCATTAAATTCATATTTTTAACAAACAATTACTTTTGTCTACAATATAATAGCTTGGTTTCAGTATAAATTCATATGTTATATAATTAAATATAAGCCTTTCTACAATGGGTAAAAATAAAAAAAAATCAAATAAAGAAAACTGTAAAAGTTACAAAGTATAAAATATAGATACTGATGTTCAAGTTGAATTACAAAATTGAACTAGAGTATACAGTAGATACATACAAAAACATATATTTTTAGATTCTGTAGATTTAAATTTAGAAGTGTGGTTTAGAAACCATAAACTACAAAGAGATTCATAATAAACTATTTTAGTTATCA
Organism: Tupaia belangeri chinensis; assembly: GCF_000334495.1. Classification (NCBI taxonomy): domain Eukaryota; kingdom Metazoa; phylum Chordata; class Mammalia; order Scandentia; family Tupaiidae; genus Tupaia; species Tupaia belangeri. The sequence continues at coordinate 1,220,183 of NW_006203544.1, read as the reverse complement.
ATTTGATTAAACTTTGTTGTTGCTGTCTGTGTGGTGTTTTGATTTGCTCTAGGACAAATGTGTTTGCTGGAGAAACAGAAAGTAGGAATTTGCCCCAGAGAGGGATGACCATACCTCAATCTCTTACCCTCCTATTCCCTTATCTTCCACTTCCATAGTTGCTTATGTCAGTAATTTCTCTTTCCACATCCTCTCAGTGAAGTTGTTTCATACATTTGTAATGTATTTGAATGTTCTTGTCAAAATTCTCATTTCTTCCTGGGAATTTTCATATCTTAAATAATATATTTTTAATTTGCATGCATCAAAATTCACTCTTTGTGTAGTGAAACTTCTGTGGGTTTTGACAAATGCATAATAGTATGCATCAACCATTACAGTTTTATACATAATATTTTCAATGCCGTAAGTATCTCCTGTGCTCCATCTATTCACACTTGACCTTCTCATCTCCCTGCTGGCAACCACTGATCATTTTACTGTCTGTGGTTTTGCCTCTTCCACAATGGCAAATACTTGAAATTGTTGCTTATTTTAATAGACCACTGCTGCTGACATGTTTAAAAGATTTTAAGTTCTTCGTGGTGATTTTTTTCTTCACAGCATGATATATGTTATTTTATCAAAAACATTGATTAGATGAATGCCTTGATTGTTTTCACTCTTGTTATTAAAATTTATTTTTAACTGGTTTATGATTGTATTACATTTTTGTCAACTTTTCCAATGATAGCAAATATTAGACTTGTATAATTAGACGCAACGATTATACTTTGCTTGAACTTCTTCACAGTCTATAATTTTAACTAGTCATGGAAGAAGTTAACTAATATTATCATGGGATGAATAGGTAATACAATAAAACCAATTTCCATGAAAGAACATGTCATTTCTCTGAAGGAAAGTTTGTAAGATTTATAGGCAGTAGTGAGCTGGTTCCAAAGTTCATAGGTCAGGAGCTATTTGCCCATAGCTCTTTATAAACTGCAAATGAACAATGACCAGTGACTTCATAGCCAAAATTGATTATGGTGGGATATTTCATTTAGAAATTTGTAAAACTACAAGCATGGTCCCTATTTTTTTCTGGATATCTTCAGACTTTTCAGCACAAGAGTTCCAAGAGTATTTTCAGCTTTATAATTGTTAGCAATCAAATAAGCAACAACATAAACATTTTCTAATTTATTTATTCACTAAAACATTGTTATGACAGCTCATTCAGTCATTCAGTGACTGTAACCCTTAATCCATTTCAATTTTTTTTTTTTGCCACTATGCAAGTGTATGCATGTGAGAAAAACAGAGAGAGTGAGAGAAAGAAAGCACTTCCCACAAAAGAGCCTGTTCACACTACAGTCCTCATTCCTCCACTCCTCCTTTCAGTCAGAATTCAAAGCATTAAGTGCATACATGCTCTATGTGTTTTTCAAGTCTCTGGACTGGAATTTGTACTTAGATAAGCCATGTGGAATTTCTCAAGGCATCGTACATAACCACTGAGCTATGGGGTTGTGCTTCAGTTAGTTTATAAGTAAAATTAATTTCTGAAAAGCAAATCTATGGCTTTTATTACAAATGTGTCATATTTTGGTTTGATATGGACTGACTGCCCTGCTGGAGCTTGTCCTGCAACCTGATACCCAGTGCGGCAGGAGGTAGGGCCTACTGGGAGGGGACATGGGGCAGATTCCTCAGGAATAGATGAGGGCCACCTCCCCAGAGGGAACGAGCTCTATTTCTTGGGAACACAGTTTGTTATAAAGCAGATCAGCTACCCACAGATTTCTCTCTTTTTCCTACTGTGTCTCTTGGACATACTGTGATGTAGCACCAGGGTCTGGCCAAATGACAACCTGATGCTTGTGGGATTTCTACCTATCAGAATTGTGAGGCATTCTTAAATATTCCCTTACAGCACCACAAATAGATTAAGATAAAGTTGAAATAATATAAAAAATTACAAAAAAAAGTGATAAAATATTAAAACTAATTTTTCATTACAAAATGTAATAACTAATTGAAAAAATATATAATACGTATAACTATAATTATAAATAAATGTGTGAATGTATTTATATACATTCACACACACATACATACATACATCTACATACATTGTTTTGCCTTGTTTTGTTAGAGGGCACGTGAATTTACCAGAGAGAGACAGAGGCAGAGAGAGAGGGAGAGGAGAAAGCACTACCCCACCAAAATTGGTTCTACCAAAGTCCCTTCGCTTCTATTTCTCCCTCCTTTCAGGATTATTGGCATGCATGCACATGTGCAGAGCATCTTTCTCAAGCTGTTGATTTAGAAACTTGAGCTGTGCTGTTGGTCATGTGGGATCTGGCTGCCTTAACTACCAGGTCACAGAGCCACGGCTATAAATATAAGTGAAAATATTCTATTCTAATGATTATATGAAATAATTAAATTCTGCTAACTGAATATAATACTATATGGAAAATAGAAATATACATAATTTAATACAAATTCAGAGAGAACAGCTTGAAAATTACTCCTTTTGCATGCCTTTAATTTAAAAATATTCTATATGTAATAAAATATTAAATGTTACATTGTTACATGGAGCGTCATATTAAAAACATAGTTATTCAAAGTAAATATAGTATAAAAGTAAATATAGGAATTTTCCTTTTTTTTTGTATTGATTTATCTCATTTACATTTAATCACTGTACATCTTCAGAGTGTAAAACATAACATGGTTCACCCCAGCATGAATACAGCGCATATTAGTCAAGTTAAAGACATTACCCTATACACTATTATCAGCATATAACTTCTAATTTTTGTGTTTATTAGATATATTTGTTTTTTTCCCTGTTTCTCTTCTTCCCACCTATTACCCACCTTCTATTCCCCTCCTATACTGACTTTAGTATCTACATTGTCCTCCCTGCTATTATAAATATAGTATTTTGGTGGGAAACACTGATTTAAAATGACAATGCTGTCATATCTATTATTGTACAATAATAATATTAACAATAATTACATTGCTGAGCTCTTTTTAAGTATCAGACAGTGTCATGATAAGATAGATGTTAGTAACAGTTTTGGGGAATATGAAACTAAGAGTGATGTCACATTATTTTTTCATTGTTCAAGTATAATTTAAAATTATTATTTTCTTTTTTTAAAGATTATTTATTTTTATTGATTATTATTTTTTAATTTGCCATATGTGTCCCATGAACTCACCAGAGAGACAGAGAGAGAGAAAAACAAGAAAACAAGCTGCCAGGTCCAGGACTAGAACCATGGTTGCCCAGGAGGGAGTGCCTCAACCACCTCACCATCTGCTGGCCCTGAAAATTCTTTTTTAGTGCATGCACAATCAAACAATTTATTTAACAATTAAGTTGGATTTTATTTTCTGTATATATTTTTTCTTTATATAATCAATTTGTATTATAAGATTTTTTTTTAAATTACTGATCATAAAGCAAGGTTGCTTATAGACAAAGTGTGTTTTTCTGGCTTTTTTATTTTTTTAAAGCTTGTTTTTGGATGGTAATAAAATGAAGCATGATGGAAGGAAGGTAGAAATTACAGTTGGAAATTAAGAACAGAAAATCCTGAGAATGGAGTAGAGCTTCCAGATTCTCCTAATGACTGTGACCTTAGCTTAATTTTTTTTTCCCCTGGAAACTTGGTGAAAGTAGTGTTTCAGGTGGGAAATGAGGAACAATGCATCCTGGAAGCTATAGCTTAAGCTATAGCATATATTTGGTGTCCACACTATTCCTCATCTTCCACATAAGGCATAAGTCAAAAGCATTTGAAGTATTACCACATAGACCTAGGCAACAGACATCAGAGTAATACAAGTAGTTTTATTCATAATCAATTAGACTCAGTCTGGAAATTACCCAAGTGTCCTTCCCTGGGTGAGTGCTTAGATAAACATGGGCACATCTATGCCATGTAATATCTTTCAACAATAGAAAGGAAGAAACTGAACAACTTGAGGAGACTCAGAAAAGTGATGCAGATTAAAACACACAAAGAAAAATTTGAAAATATTTTATTATTTATTATTTTATTCCTAAAAGAAACACCTGAGATTGAGTGAATTATATAGAAATATAAGCTTAATAGTTCACAAATCCGGAGGTTAGGAAGTTTGAAGGCATCATATGCTCAGGAAAGTAGAACTCTTTTTATTTTTTTTTTTATATATTTTTTTATTGCCATAGGGCTCATGCAATCACCAGAGAGAGAGACACAGAGGAAGTAAAAGGGAAAATGAGATTACCCCCTCAGGGGGAATGTCCCCATTATAATCCCTTCCCCTCCATTTTTCTGGGATTTGGGGCATACAAGCACATGATTTTCAAGTTACCAGGTCCAGGACTTGAATGGTGGTTAGCTATGTGGGAGTACAATGCCTTTACCACATAACCTGCTGGTCCCAGAAGGCAGAACTTGGAGTGGAGCAGCACAGAGCTTGGTCTATAATTCATGTGTCTTTTTCTCTGCTATTCTGGTATCATGCCCTCTGCTTATATACCTACGGTAGCTGTCATAGAGGTTCCATCCTAATGTTATTATCACACCCGAAGACCCAAACTTGGGATACCATAAAGCAATTAAGGAATCAATTTTCATTTAATATCTTTACTATACAATTAATACAATCAAGTCTGAATTATTGGAGGACATATAATCACCACCCACAGAGAGCAAGTTGCAAACCATGATCCAACAAATGACAGTTACAAACAAAATGATTGGACTAAGTAACATCTGGGGACCTCTAGGTGATGTGTTTGGATCCCACATGCCAACACTATGATTTGAGCCCAAGACTCAGCAGGTTGAAAATCACACTAGGTATGTGTGCATGTGTACCCAAAAGCCCAAGAGGAGAATGGAGGAGGCATTGCAGTGTTATCATTCCCCCCACACACACACCCCAAGATGTGCTTTCTCACATTTCTTCATTCTCCTGTGCACTCACTCTCCCTCTCTGACAAATATACATGCCCTATAGCAAATTAAAATATCTATATATCTATATATAGGTGTGTGTGTGAATATATATATATATACACACACACACACACACACACACATATACACACACACGTGTGTGACTGACTTCTGATTAATAGCAAAATATAGAGATAGGGAACTGATTAGTGACTGTCAAGTTTTGAGATGGAGTGGCTAAAGTGTGGGTGGCTATAAATGGTTAGAATATGGGAGTCTTGTGGTGATGGTGTAGCTCAATATCTAGATTGTGGTGATATTTATACAAACTTGTGCAGGAGATGAAATTGCATTTGACTTTATAAGCACAAAAAACATATGAATGAGTGTCTCTATAACTAGTCACATTCAAATGAGCTCAATGGATTTTATCAGTGCCAATTTCCTGGTTGAGATATCCTGCTATAGTCATGCAGGATGTTCATACTGGCTCAAGGTAACACTGGTTGAAGGGTGTGCCAATTTCACTGTGCATTTATTTGCACTTTCCTAAAAATGATTGTTTCAAAGTACAGGTTTGAAAAAGAGTCCATGGGAATTTTTGCCATTTTCTACATGACAGAACTTTATCTTTTTGCTATGCTCAATGAACTTCCAAACAAGTAACTTATTTAACTTTCTGTTTTTATGCTAAATAATGTACAAACATTCATTGTATAATTTTCAGTGTGATTTTCTAGATATTCAAATACCTTTTATAATATGTACTTATCCTACAATATTTAACCGAAAATAGAGTGAGCATATGATATGTTGCTTAGAAATGATTTTATATGAAATTCCTATCATAATTTGTTTTATAACATTTTATGCATCATAAAACTATGTATGATTTAGCATTTCCAGCATACAAAACTACTTCAAAATCTCATCAACTTAGGCCTATGAGACACATCTTTGAGGTAGAAAGGATATTATGAAAAATATATTTTAACTTCTCAGAGTTACTGTTGCCACTGGAAGACTAGTTTTATTTGTTATTTAAGGATGACAAATATATCTGTGACCAAGAATTACTGACTACAGTTAAAATGGGTTATTAACAGAGATTAAGAATATTTTTATTTACTTCTCGATTGGGTATTGCAATAGCTTTATAATGCTTAGAGGAAAGTTAATTTTCTACTAAAACAATAGGAATGAAAAACTAACATTCCATTGTACTTGAATATATGAGGCTGCTTGAAACAAATAATCCTTTAAGCCATGGCATCATACTCATACATATTGGGTCCCAGGATTAAGTTGAAGTTCAGTTTCCACTTTTACTATGATACAATTTCATTGCTACTGTATTTCAATCCAAATCATGTGTACATTCTTGTTTGGTTGCTGACTTAAGAACAAAGAAATAATCTTAAAACATGCAATACACTACCTTATATCTGCTATTGATCTGTCAGGAAAATGTGTGTACCAGAGGATAAATGTGCTCACCATGGAAAGACAGAGAGGTAGACAGAAGGAGAGGGGAGAAGACACCCTCCCTCAAAGAGATGCAGTCATTTTACAATCCCCTCTCAATTTCCCCATCCTTTTGTGATTTTAGACAAGCTCACACATATAGCCAGTGTGTTTTCCAAGCCATGGGGCTGGAATTCGAACTGTGGGGTGACTACATAGAATCCTGCTCCCTTAAATACCAGGTCATGGTGCTAATACAATATCCAGTTTAGAAAACAGAAATTTATATTAAGAAAGTTGATGGGTTCACCCCATCACCTAAAGAAACCAGAACTCCCTGGCCAGCCATGGTTTTAGACTCAGCTGCAGCAGGTTGAAAAACATGCTGGTGAATGTGAGTACTCCAAATCCCTTCTGAATAAAGAAATAGGGGAGAAGGGACTGCAAATGACCAAGCCCCGATGGGGGGTTGCTTTCCCTCCCTCTCTCTCTCTGTCTTTCCCTGGTAATTACATATGTATTCTCACTAAACAAACAAACAAATGTAACACATTTGATTTAAAATCACTTTTCAGTGGAACATTTTAGAGGAAAATTCAGGCTTGTTTTCTATCAAAACTGCTAAAAAGGAATTCCAGTACGACAGTGACTTATAAAATTACAACAAAACACAAGACTTTTGAATTAATGGCACACACACAAATTAAAGACGGAGTATATCACTTTCTTACATCTACTAAATTTTATAAGCACTTCCATTTTTCAAAGCATATGAAGATCTATTTCAAATATCAATTACAAGTTAGATCTTTTGAATCAAAAAGGTTGAAGAGAAGCACCTTAAAGTAATCATGAATTAAAATGATAAGAAATTCTTTAAAAATATTATGTGAAAGTCAGACAGTAGTATGAAGGAACTGAGGCTGAACCCACATGAGAAGGTCCCAGTTTTGGATCCTCTCGTGTCCTGAACACCAGGCACATATGCCCATGGCTATGATATGATCCAGCTGAGCCTGGGGTGGACTGTGGCGTGGACACCTTGTATGAGGTCTCTCTCTCTCTCTTTATCAAAATAAGTAAATATGCTTTAAAATATTAACTAAAATTTTATACACTGACTAGTAGAATTATATATTATCTTATTAGATAGTAGAAAGGGAAACAAACCTATTCAAAACTTATGCTGTAATGATGTACGGTGAATGAATATAAATAAATAAATCAATAAATAAAAACTCAGTTAATTATTTTGTAGATAATGACAATTTTACTACGTGGGAGTCCAGTGACATAACTATTATGCCACCTGCTGGTGCTGATAATAATATTAGTAAGACAATAGAAAATTGCCCAGCAGAAGGCCCTTTGATTATGTTCCAGGACCTCCCTGCACATGCCAGGTGATCTGGGTCAGCTGGGGCTGGAGATGAATCACTGCATAAAGATCCTAATGGAGGTCTCTCTTTCTCTCTTTCTCTCCCCCTCACTGTCTTTTCTCTTTTTCTCTCACATGGAAGAAATAAATAAACTTGAAAAATAAAACAACCTAAATGTTGACCTTATACCACGAGCAAAAATTAATTAAAAAAAATTAATACACTGAGTGCAAAACACAAAGCTACAATAGTTTCAGAATAAAACATAGGGGAGAGCAGGTGTCCTATGGTTTGGCAGTAAGTTTTTAGATGCAATACTAAAAGTGTGGTCCTTGAAAGAAAAAGAGGAAAAAGAAAAAGGAAAGGAAAAGTAGAGCTTCATTAAAAGTAAAAGATTTCTTCTCTGCAAAAGATGCTATTAAAGGAATGAAACTAAAGTAACAAACTGGGGGAAAAAACTATGTAAAACATATAACTAGAAAAAGTACTATTGTTCAAAATAGACAAGGAACCCTTAAAACTCAAAAATAAGAAACCAAACAACCCAATTAGATAGTAGGTAAGACTCTGAACAGACAGTTCACTGCGTAAGATGTACAGATGGCAAGATGATAAATAAGCATATGAGAAATTTCACTGTCATGGGTCATTTGAAGACGAGAAATTAAAACAAAAATGGGATACCACCATTTGGCTATTAAAATGGCTAAAACCCAAATCATGGACACCACCAAATGCTGATAAAGTAGAGCAGGAGGAACCCTCATCTACTGCTGATACAAGTATAAAATAGTATAGCCATTTTGGAAGACAGCTGGGTAATTTCTTAGAATGCTAAGTATGTTCTTACCATATGATCCAGCAATCAAGCTCCTGGGTTTTTACTCAAATTAGTTAAAAACTTATGTCTTCACAAACCTGCACATGATTGTTTATGAAAGTTTTACTCATAATTGACAAAAATTTAAAGCAACTAAGATACCCTTTAATAGGTGCATAGATAAATGGTGGTACATCCATAGAATGGAATATTACACAGGGATTACAAAGAATTAAGTTGTCAAGTCACAAAAAGAAGCAGAGGAAATGTAAATGCATTTTCTTAGGTAAAGGAAGCCAATTTGAAAGAGCACTTAGAATATGAATTTAAATATATGACTTTCTGGAAAAGCCAACACTAGAGAGCCAGTATAAAGACCTATGGGTGTCAGGTTTTCAGGAGGAGGGATGAATAGATAGAGCATTGGGGATATTGGTCAGTAGATGTGTTCTTTCTGTATGATACAGTAGTGGCAAATGCATGACGTTTCATTGGTCAAAATCCATAGAACTATCACACAACACAATGAATCCTATTGTAAATCCTGGACTTTAGATAATAATAATATATCTATATGGGTTAATAGCAAGTAGTTATGAAGGCAGGTAATTAAACAAGGGAGATGGTGGTGATTGTGGGTATGTAGTAGTTCTGTATTTTCTGTTCAATATTTCCAGAAAACTAAAATTGCTTTTTAAAAAATTATCATAAATTTAGTTTACACGTAATTGTACATCTTTGCGAGGTACAGCATGGTATGTTAAAGTATGTGTACAGTATTTAATAATGAAATAAAGGATACATGCCTTCTTGTGTTGTTAATCATTTTTCTAGGCCCCTCCAAAGCTCCACTCAATATCCTCCTACAATTTCTAGTATATATGCTTCATCCCTCCAGTTTTGTACTATTGAGTCCTTTAGATTATACTATAGAATGAAAATACTTAGTATATGTTAAATGAGTACTTACAATATTTGTGTTTTTTTTTTTTTTCTTTTTAAGATTTTCTTTTCCTAGAGTGCTCATGGGCTCACCGGAGAGAGAGAGATAGAGACAGAGAGGAAAACCTGGTTTATTCCACTTAGCGTTGTATCTTTTAGTTTTGTCAAATGCTGGGAGACCACTGGAATACTATTAAGCCATAAATTGCTCTTAAATATAAAATCCAGTTCAACATGACAGTGTAGTTCATAGCAAACTGAACTGCAGTGCTGGAAACAACATGACTCATTGCATGTTTGATAATCAGGGTGACCTGAAAACATGACAGATGCACATGCACAAACCCAAGATCCAGATGAGCCAGAGGGTCAGGGAAAGGGGATTGAAGCATGATATGTTTCTGCTGAATGTACTTTTATCTCTCTCTCTCATGCACGCACACATGCTCAGTATTATGAATAAAATAAATACATATTAAAATAAATGCATACAAATCTATCGTAATTTAAAAATAGACACACACACACATATAAAATAGAAAAAATTTATCTTGTTGATGCTGTATTTTATCTTTAGGACAGAATGAGACAATGAAAGAATGTTGACCATAAATGAGGTGAGGACTTACCAGTGACTAAACCAAGGAATGTGACACATTTTATAGACTCTGATTTCATTCTAGCTTCATATTTATAGAAGTCCTCCAGAGCATTATTCACTGGGTGTTTTCACCTTCATGACTTTCTATTTTGTACTAGACACAAAGAAGTATGCTTTTTACCAATTTATCATTTGCACAAAATGAGCTTTGAAGTTTGTTTTGTTTTGTTTGTGACAATGGATTTCCTTTGATTAATTCCCATATTTCCCCAATTCCATCTCAAGGCCTAACCTAGAAATCTGTCTGTGTTTGAGTGTGTATCTGAGGCCAACAAAAGCAGAGCAAAACTCTCAAAATGATTTTCTATCCCCTTAAATAGATTCTACAAGGGATCTTGTCCTCTTATTAGGATTGCACTCCAAACTGAAGAAGTCTCAGCACGCTTAAGCAGGTCTTTCCGTTCTTTCTCAGCCCATACACAGAAAAGCTTTGCTAAAAGGCATCTGTTATTATTTAATGGTTTATAAGAGCAAAATGGGCTGGAACTGTCATTTGAAGGAGCATCTACAGTTTTGGTGTGTGTGCCTTTCTGTGAAATTCATATATTTACCACATGATTTGTAGTTTGAATGTTCTACCATATCTGTTTGTGTATATGTATTCATTTATAGGTCCAACAACGTATATCTTTATGTTAATTTAAAATATTACGTGCAGTAGATTGCATAATGGTTACATTGCTTTTGTAAATATGATGCTAGAATCTCTCTTTCTGTCTCTCTGTCTCTCCAGCAAGCACATGCACCCTATAGCAAAAATCTCACTTAAGAAAAAAAAATCATGTGATTATTTATCCAACAAGTAGCTAAAATATTCCAAAATATTGAGTTCATTCTAGCAGGCTTCCTAACATTACAGCTTCGTAGCTATTTAATTGGAGCTCACAAAGTACAAAAGAAAATTATTGAGCCAGCAAAGTGGGTGGCCACTTCCAAGAATAAAGGAAACCTCACATCACTGTAACTATTCTGGCCCAAGTAAGTCTGGCCACTAGCAACACCTCTAACTTGATGATGACTTTTGTATTAACCAGGATTCTTTAACAACCTGGGACATAATCCATTTTGATTAAGACATCAACAGACCATTAGTGATTGCCCTAACTAGGAAATGAAGGTGTTTGGGTGACAATGCCCTGAAAATTGCATCAGCACTTCTGAGATTCTATAGCTTTCATCTCCTCCCAACTACCTGTTTTTTCTTATATTGCATACATTTGGAATGATATCTACTGGCTGCTTTCTGAATATATTTATACCATGACTAAAGAGAAAAGGCAATAAACCTTTTATAACAACTTGAAGACTTCTTGAAAAAATGTTTGATGAGTTGCTTGGAGTTATCACTATATCTGGAATGGTGAGATTATATGATGCTTTTACTCTGGTCACACAAACTTTAATCATCCAGAAAGTAGTGCTCACTGTACATAACCAAAAACTGATAAGCCAGTGGTGGTGTTATGTACCTGGAAAACCTCAGCAATTATGATTTTCTTGGGTTTCTCTTCTTTTCATGTTTCTTTGAAAAGTGCATATGGAAATTTTCTGTATATATATATATATATATATATAGAGAGAGAGAGAGAGAGAGAGAGAGAGACAGCCATAATTTTAGTATAATTGTGTATGTGTGTGTCTTTGTTTGAGTGTCCCACTTAGCAACTATCTTAAGGGAAAGCCATCCTATATTGTCGGTTTAATCAATTTTCAAGTAAGTTTTCTACTAGTCTATATAAAATTATAATTAAAATTATAAAATTATTTTTAAAGAGGGATTTTATTGCACTGGATATTTTCCATTTACTCTCCAGATTCATTCTCTGTCTTTTTGGGCACTGCTTTCTATGCCATGTTTCTGACCTCCACAGATTATATCATCAAACTCCCTGATCCTCAGGCTTTTTGTTTTGTTTAGGAGGTGCAGGATCATATAGGGATTAAAGCTGAGGAAGAGAGAGAATGTTCTGCAGATCTGTGACTGGGCACGCATGCGCACACACCTGGCGTGAGTTTAAGCCACTGGGTCCGGAATTTGAACCATGGTCAACTACATGGGAGTCCAGTGACATAGCCATTATGGCAACTGCTGTTCTCTCCATGGGTGTTTTTGAAGGCAATTAAGAATGGTATAATCTGGTAAAGCAAATTATCTTTAGCTAGGACCTGAAGGGATAATTTTTGAAATCACCAACTCTGTCCTATTCTAGAATAATTAGACATCACAGAGGAACCATAAAATACATTTCTAAATCATCTTTCAAATAATCCAGATTTTTCAATTTCTGTTCCTCTTGTTTCTAAATCATCACCTTTATCTCCAGCTCTTCTTGTCTTTCTTTTCAATCTTCATCTTAAAAAAGATTTATTGAGGCATAATTTACATGTAGTAAAATGAATGCTTTTTAAATAGAGTCACTAGTTTTGACATACTTAAAGTTCCTAACAAACATCACAATCATGGTATAAATATTTCTATACCTCCCCCCCACCAGGTTTTCTAGTTTTAGTCAATCTATACTCTCTAAAATGGCCCATGACAACCACTGATCATATTTCTACCTTTATGGTTATTAAAAATAGTTTTATTGACATATAATTCTCATGCCATTCAGTTCATCCATATAAAGTATACATGTTAAATATTTTTATTATATACACATATATGCGTGACTATAATTACTGTCAATTTTAAAACATTTTTATCACCTCAAAAGAGACTTCATTCTTTGTGAAAAATTATGAGTATGTGCAAACCTTTCAAGAATTTCTTAAAAGTTGATCTGAATTTGTCTTTTTTGGTTATGAAGCAGCCCTCTGATGGTGAAACAGGTCTCTTGGAGAGATTGTATCTTTAAACTTTCATCTCCTGGGTTGTCTTTTGTTTTCTGCTCTATGAAGGGCTCAAAATAACTATGATTTTGTAGACGATTTGTAGATGATTTTTTTTCTGTGCTTTATGTTATTCATTACCAGTTAATGTCATTGTCTTTCAGGTTTATATCACCTAAGTCGAGCCAGAGTCTATTTTTTTTTTTTAAGCATGAGGTTCTATTATTAAATCTGTTTCTGCTCAACAGAATTGCCAATACAACATACTACTGATATGCTGTATCCTGTGATTTGGCTAGATTCATTTCTCCTTTGACAAACCAAAACTGAAAATAAATAATGCCCCAATCATAGAATCATGAGTGAATTCTCCCACAACTCTGTTTTCTCACAGAAGAATCCTGTTTTCAACCAATCCCACTCCATGTAAAATTTGAAAACCCTACTAATGAATATTACTTCAACTTTTATTACAACTATTATTCTTTTATAACCAATATAGATTTGACAGCAAAGTAACCAATCAATGAATTCATAATAATAAAATATCAGGTAACCAGAAAAAATTTAGATATTGCTGGTCAGAATGTTAGAAGACTACAAGGAGAACTAAATGGTGGTACTCTGACCACATCTTTCCATAAATTGGACTAGAATGGACATGTCATGTTGATCATCTGCAGTCTATGATGAGCAGAGAAAACTGTGAGTGGAATCAGTTGAAGCCCATGGTAAGTTCATGGGCATAACTAGAGACAGGGCCACAGATGCAACACATGCCAAAGTACCAGGACGATATCGGAGGAGACAGCACTGGTGACTGTGTGGTTTCAGAGCCACTGCAGATGTTCCCCAAATGCTCCCCCTCTGTGATCACTTTATTCACGTCTTGACACCCTTTCTGATAATGTATTTTACCCTCAGGGACTTTATGTCTTTTATGTAAATATTTGAATTCTGATAAATTAAGAAAACTACCTTCAAGGAGAGAAACATTTTTTTTCTTTTTACTTCATTTTTTTTAGGTATTTATTTTCTTTTTAAATTGCTTACATTTAATCACTATATATCTTAAAAGTACATGTCAAGTTTCATCCTACCACTGATGAAGACATAGAATTGAATAGGGATTCTATGTACAATCCCTGACCTGAATATTGAATAGATATGTTCTGAATTGGATGTACATTGTAATTGCAGAAAAGAACTTAAGTAGAATGGAATTAAAAGTTGTGTAATCAGCTGCCTGAATAATATTAATAACATCAGTCTCAGAAATTGACATGCATACTCTTTTCATTCCCCAGCCTTTATTTTTTGTTATAAAAATTAATTATTCTGGTAAAGAACTGATGTTAATGTTCACAGAGCTAGAGTTTTGTCATTTATTTTACTTCATGTATTCCTTGAAGTAAAACCAAAATTAGAAATGACTTTTCTGATTGAATCTTTACCCATAATGAAGGTATGAGTCTTTACTATATTGAATAACATAAAGCACAGAAAATACAATAATCATTCAAAAATTCATGTAACATTGATGTTAATGCATTATCTTTGCAATTTTTTTGAGAGAGATTTGCTATACAAAAAATTTATAATTTTTTTAGACATGTTTGCTATAGGGAATGTGCACTTGCCAGAGACACAGAGAAAGAGAAAGTGATAAATCACCTCCTGGGGTTGGGGAGAAGGTCACACCATAGTCCCTTCTCCTCCCAGGATTTTTGACACACACATGCGCCTGGTGTGAGTTTCAAGCTGCCACGCCTGGGACTTGAGCAACAGTCAGCCATGTGGGAACCCAACACCTTAACCATTATGCTACCTTATGATCTATCTTTACAATATTTTAACTTCAATGATTCAATTCTATTAAATGGTATTCATAATTTTGAATCTCAACTGTTTCATAAAGGATTTGAATGCTTTACTCATTGTAAAAGTGAATATAGAACTACTACAGAAGCTTAGATTCTACTGAATTTTATTTTTATAAGCAGAGTGCCCATTTATTTCTATATCTTAAAAACAAATTTTTAAAAATGTTCTGGCCCTGTAACTCATTCCAAAGTTAAAAATATATTTTAGATTTAAATGAAAAGGTCTGTGGAAATGCTGCTCTGTGGATTAAGTTCACTAAACACATATATCTAGTTTCCACAGGGTGAAGTGTTGTTCAAGGATGTGGAAAAATCTATTATTTTTTCTGGTTTCAGGAAAGGTTTTGTGATACATAAAAGTTACATCTGATAAATGTTACATAACTCTCACCATTTTATTCACCAAAGAATTTCTATTGCATTTATTTTTAAAAAATACTTAATCAATACTAGGTTGATTGATACAGATAATGCAAATACAAAGAGTTCTTATGATTTTATTTGTTTAGTGCCATTTAAATCATACACATCTATTTGTTTCATTCTACCTAGAAAATATTTTGACGTTTTACACCAAAAAGAGTTATGTACTAGGAATCAGATATCATACTGGGAACCATAGCGCAGTTTTAACTTTTCTGAGCTCACTCTATCATTAGAGTTGCCCAAATCCACCTCAGAGATCCAGACTGTCAAGGACTGTTCCAGTGTTGGAGATGATAGGGATCATATCAAGGTAGAAGAATGCAACAACGACTATAGTACTACTTAGAAGGTAGCTTTCAACTTCAGAAGCAGCACATTATTACTGAAAATTATTAAAATGAATGTAAATTTCAAAGTGCGTGGATATATCGTCCTGTGCTTCTCAACCTCTCTATCATTACTTCAGAGACTTACTTGAAGTTCTGTGATCAGTGCAGTCTTTGATAGTTAGAAACTTTCACTCCCAAAATTCTGAGCCACGGTTTATTGCATTTTGTGATGAGCTAATGGGAAGAAAGTTCATATTCTACTCAATGGCCTATACCTATCTGCCATGTAAGAATGTTGTGGTTGTTATCGTTGTTTCACAATAATATACCCATTTTCTGATTCTTTGATTATTTGGCAAAAAATGTGGTCATGACTTTCTGTATCTTTTGTAAATGAGTATGTTTAACTGTGATTTCACACATGTGCTATGTGTCAGAAAACGGCACTTAATGTACAATGCTAATAAAAATAACTAACATTCTTTATATGACTAGGTTTTCATCAAGGGGTGGAGGAAGATACAGCTTTCAGCTAAATGACTGCTAGTTGGACACTAGAAATAAACGAAGACCACCCAAATGAGACAAGCAAAAGCTATTTATTCATGCTATTCTACGTTGTCAGCCACCATCACTTGCATTTGAGTTTGAAAAGTTTATAGAAGAAAAAGACTTCAGGTATTCTCTCATTGGAGGTGATTGACAAAGATGTTGGGAACAAGCTGAATAGAGAGGCAGCATTCTAGGCACTTGGTTAAGGAGTATATTTGAATTTCTTTGGTTGGTGATAGAAGCAAGGGAAAAAATGAGGGAAGCTGGAAGTTGTTGGCACTTTTGGCTCACTACTCCAGAGGCAGTGATTTGGCTTCCAGGTCTATGTTGCAGAGATTGTGAGGCAAAGTTCTATTTTTACATATGATCTGGCCATTGCACGTTTATGTATTTAGCTTATTTGTACTCCCGCCCTCCACCCTCCCCCTTTTTGGTCATTTTTTTTCAATTGTGGGAGATTGAGAAATTCAAGGATACCTAGAGATCCAGATCTTCATTATACAGGGATTATTTAGTGGTCGTTATAGGCACAGTATCGCATGATCTTCTTGCCCATTTTGTTATTATGTCATGATGGCAATCATCTGAGAAGGAAACAACTAGTTTTTTTTTTTTTTTTTTTAAAAAAAAAAAGCACCCAAAATTCTGAGTAGAATGTAGGGACCAGCATTTTGCATAATGGCTATGTCACTTGTCTCCCATGTCATCCACCACGGTTCGAGTCCCAGACCCGGTGGCTTAAACTTACGCCTGGCACATGTGTGTGTGTGTGTGTGTGTGTGTGCCCAAGATCCCAAGAGGAGAATGGAGGAGAAAGGATTGCAGCATGGCTATTCCCCC
>NW_006203544.1:1167611-1202805 GCF_000334495.1 Tupaia belangeri chinensis | reverse complement strand
GTAGAAACACCCCCCTAAATGGAAAAATTCCCCAAAAAAAAAAAAAAAAAAAAAAGAAGAAGAAGAAGAAAGAAAGAAAAGAATGCAATAGGCAAGCATTATAACCACTATGATGAAACAAACTAAATATCAATAGTCCTAGTAGGATGTTTCTGAAATAGGAATATCAGGTACCCAATGTGGGTCAAAAAAACAAATGTAAAAGATCATAAGCATGAACCTTAGAGTTACAAATAGTTTTTTTTTTTCTTACTGATGTATAACCTGTTCCATCTTGCCTATTCATTTATCAAAACATAACAGTAAACATTATCAATGGCACAGATACCAACATTGCTAACCAATGCAAAATCAATACCAGTGTGATTTTCTTTCACAACTTGTGTCAATGAATTGAGAATAATCTCTGTTTCATCTAGGACACAGATGATATTACTAACATCTGCCAGAGTTAGTTAGATGGTTCCTATGGTCTTTTATATTTGTGTGATAACCACTAGTAGAATATTACTTTCATTTTCTTGTATGAGTTAGTAAGTCACATCTAAATCAGAATGTCTAGGCATGATTACTTATATAACTGTGGTTGCTGGTTACAGACATATCTCAAGAGTATTATTTGTTAGTGCATGAAATGTTAGCATGATGCAAATATAACCAAATGTCCTAACCAGAGAGGAAGCATTTTTTTTTTTGTAGGGACATATGGAGATCTGGAATTAAAGTTGTTTACTGCATGAAGTAAGACATTGACTGGGTTACATATTTAGATCTCTATTATTTGTCTCTTCTAAGTGGCAAGAATTTAGCCTATCTCCCTAAAAGATTGTTGAATTTAAGCTACAACCTTCATAGTCACTATAAAGCTGCTTGATTTGTGTTTCAATACTAGTCAAAGGTATTTATTTTCATTGTAATTTTTGGTTTACATATATTGATTATTTTTGAGGGGTAGAATATGGTATTTTGAAGCATGCATAACAGTATGTAATGATCAAATCAAAGATATAGACTTAGTCATTCAACATTAAACATTATATTGTGTACACTCAATAATAGTTTCAGTTGTTATATCCTTTTGAAAGTATATATGGATTGTCAATGCCATTTTATACTCTGCTGTGGTACTGATTATCTCTCAACTTACTCTACTTGTTTATATGCGTTTTTTTTTTTTTTTTCTGCTAGAGAAAGTGAGAAATCTCTCCCACTGGAGTGGGGGATGGCCATTCTACAATCTCTTCTCCTACACTGTCTTCTCAAGATTTTGGGCACACATGCAAATGTGCCTGGTGTTTTTTTCAAGTTGTAGTGTTTGGGACTTGAGCCACAACATCTGCCATGTGGAATCAAGCTGTCTTAATCACCATGTCATCTACTGGTCCTTAACATGCATTGTTGTGCCTGTTAATATTTTCTCTTGACCCTCCAATGCCACCGTACCCACCATCCAGCTGTTGGTACCTACCACTACTCTCTACTTCTGTACCATTGAGTCCTTCAAGTGATCAAGGCACACACTTCACAAAAACCATTGTAAAGAATCCTGTACTGTACCGTGCTTATGGTGGGAAGGTTTAAAGGACCAGTGATATCTTTAAATTAAAGTTAGCAAAAGTTTCAAAAACGCTTGAGATCCTTTGGATGAAGGTACTCTCGCTAGCACTTATTCCCCTAGGAACAGTGATTTCAATTTCTCCATATGAACTAGTTTCCGAAAAACCCAACTTTTTAAAAGATTTCATCTCCAATACTAGAAATCCTATATACCATTTTGAAAATAGGCGTAAGTAACACATGCTCAAATTTCAGGTAGGGTAGAAGCAATATAAAATCCAACCAAAGATACTGAAAGGGCCCATGAGGCTTTTCTGGTTGTATCCCTCCTTTTCAAATTTTCCAGAATAAAGTCATTGATAGGTAATACATGACCTAAAAATAAACTAAGCTCTGTTTGCACAGGTTCTTCATCAATGTGTATTTAAAAGCATAAACTGATTGTCTATATTTTACTGAGAACTTTCATAATTTAGCTGAAATTTATTTAAAATCATCTGGTGTCACTAAGCAGCTGACTTCAGAATGTCAGAGAGGATCTGAGTAAGGAGTATAATTAGATTTTTTTATTCTTCTTTTTCATATTCAAGGGCTAAATTTGGAAGTTTTAAAATGGCCTCTTTGAATCTCTTCACAGAATTATCTTTTAAAGATCTTAATTTTGATTTAGACTGATTCATTTTGGCATAATGCTCTGCTAAAACATTTCATTGAGCTTTCAAATTATGTCTGTTTTTGCATAATTATTAACTTTTACAATAGCCACCTCTCTAAGAAGAGGGCACCTTAACTTGCTGTCTATTTTTGATGGAAATTCCAGCATAGGATAGAATTTTCCTTTTGTTTCCAAATCATCCCCAAATCATGCTCTCCTTTAAAAGTATACCTGATGTTTTCATATATGTCTAATATTTGGCCTCTGGTTAGTTGAAACAAAACAAATTTGACTATCTAGAATTTTACGCCAGCTGAAGCACCACTGTATTCTGAAGGTGAATTTAAGTTAGGGAGCATATTCTATTTGCTAACCGCCAGTTTCTGTTTTGAGGTATGACTAATTAATAAATAATGCTCAGCTTGAGGTCACCAAAGGGAGTCTAGTAAAGGAAGTAAGATACAGAACACTTCCCTAACTGAGATAAGACAATCATGATGCTCCCATTATTCTTGTAGTGAAAGAAGAATGGCAGGGTTCAGGATGTTACTACAGTAAATTACAATTTGAAAGGGAAAAAGTAACAGACTCTCAGGAGAGGTTAATTGTCTCAGTGAACAGTGTTTTGTTCTCAAACAGTAGTAATGTCTGGGTTTCACTAGGGGATGTAAAGCTGACTAGGGTCATCAGAAAAAAAAAGAAGAAGAAAAAGAACATAGCATCAACAAAGTTTGAAGTGAAGGTTAATACAAAGGGGGAGGAAGAGTGCAGTGGGTTAAATTTTTCAACTAGGTCAAGGGTGAAGCTATTGTAAACAATGGATGTTTGATGTTTCCTATGAAGGTGGATTAAAACGCCAGTGATTTACCCAAATCTCTCATGCACAGACGGAAAAATGGCTTTTTATAGTCAATGATGCCTAAAGAAGCTTCTGTTGAAAAGCTTCTGAAGATTGCAGAGAACCTTTCATGTTTGAACTCCCAGAGGAGGGTGTGTTACTGAGGACTTAGTTCATTAAGATGCATTGTGATCTCAGGGGAAAAAAAAATGGCACTCATTATCTGCAATATGAAGTTAAACCTAGAAATCTTCTTAATTGTCATTTTATAATGGGTCTAAGACAGTCTTATCTCTCACAAGATATCTTGAATTCTAAAAATGGACTGTTTCTTTGAAAGTGTGTGATTTATCTTTTGAAATGTTATACCCTTTTCGGCTAAGGATGAAAGTAAAGAGATTAAAAAATCTAAAAAAGAAACAGGCTAGCATGAGGCAAGATGGTTGAAGCACTGGATTCTACATGGCAAACTCTGGATTAAGTGCCAGACCCAGCAGCTTAAAAGACATGCTGGGTATATGTATGCATTCCCAAAATTCTGAAAGGAGAATGGAGGAGAAGGGATTATGGAGTGGCCATCTCCTCTGGGGGGGTGATTTCTCACCTTCCCTCTCTTTATCTCTCTGGCAAGTGCACATGCTCAATAACAAAAAATCTTAAAAAAAAAAAAAAAAGAGTTTTTTTGTTATCTGAACCAAGTAAGAGATCATCATTTGTGTTACCATAATTAAATCAGAATAGAAATTTAGATTCTTTTTAAATGCATTCACGACAGAGCATGTACACACACGAGAGAGAGGGAAATGAGAA
Organism: Tupaia belangeri chinensis; assembly: GCF_000334495.1. Lineage (NCBI taxonomy): Eukaryota > Metazoa > Chordata > Mammalia > Scandentia > Tupaiidae > Tupaia > Tupaia belangeri. The sequence continues at coordinate 1,198,945 of NW_006203544.1, read as the reverse complement.
TTCTCCACACTCCTCACAGGATCTGCTCACATGCAATTCACTTCTTCCAGTTCTTTAGCCCATTGGATGCTGGGAAGTTGAAGGTGCGCCTAGCATGTTTCTGGTTAACCAGATGGGGTTTCAGTCCATGGTTTCCTTGTAGGATTCATCTTCTCTCTCTTTCTGTTTTTTTTTTTTTTTTGAGATAGGTTTTTGATGTAGGGCACGTGCACTCGCCAGAAAGACAGAGAGAGAAAGAGACAGAAAGCAAGATCACCCCGCAGGGGGAAGGGCCACCCTGCAATCCCTCCTTGATTCTCTCTCAGGATCTTGGGTATGCAAGCACATGCATCTGGCGTGAGTTTAAGCCACTGGGTCTGGGACTTAAACTGCAGTCGACTACATGGGAATCCAGTGACATAGCTAATACACCAACTGCTGGTCCTCTCATCTTCTTTTTTTTTTTTTTTGAGAGATTTTCGCTATAGGGCGCGTGCACTCGCCAGGCAGACAGAGAGAGACATAGAGACAGAAAGCGAGAAATCACCCCCCAGGGGGGATGGTCACGCTGCAATCCCTTCTCCTCCATTCTCCTCTCGGGATCTTGGGCACGCCCGCACACGCGCCCGGCGTGAGTTTTAAGCCACTGGGTCCGGTATGCGAACCGCGGTCAACTACGTGGGAATCCAGCGACATAGCCATTACGCTAACTGCTGGTTCCCTCATCTTCTTTTAATCAGTAAATTATAGGTGCACCTTGGAGCTGGCTCACAAATTTAGATTAAGTCTTGATTTAGGGTTTAGAAAAATAGAATGGGTCTTCAATGAATTTCTAGATATTAACTGTCGAGGTATATTGGGTGCCTTCTGGAAGAAGGCAAAAATAAACTGGTTTTCCAGATCTAAAGGCAGACTGAAAAGGCTACCATATATTGTGATAAGACAAGTTACTTCAGAAGGAACAGATGACAGGATGCTATTTGGGTTAGGTACCACCAGGAAGAAAATGATAATACATTTACTGAGGGTTTGAGGACTCAAATAAATGGATATCCTTACGCACTTGGTTTCTTTATAATAAGAATGGGAATATTAGAGGGCTATTCCTGTATATAAGAAGAGCTTTGGATATAAAGTTTTTGATTATTGGCTTGAGTCTTTTCTTTGCTTCTGACTTCAAGGGATATTGGGGGAATTTGAACAATAGTTGGTTAGAATAATCTGAACTTCAGCAGGTTTTATTCTAACTCTATTTCCTGTGTCACTAGATTTTTTCGGTCATCAAGTACCATGTACAGTGGCAAGAGATTTTCCTGGGACATGCAAATATAATGGAGAAGGCAAAACTATCTATGTAGTTAGATTATGAATAGAGGATCCTACTGGAACCTCAATAGTCTCACTGGTGTACATTAAGTAATATCATTTCATTTGCGAAATAGCTTCCTGTATTAAATTTGTTAGGATAAAAGAAATGCTTTTTAGTCAAGGGTTCAGGGATTACAGTTAGGGTCAATAGGAAAAATCTTAGTCATTTGAAAAATTTACCACCTGTATGTTATGTTTACATTGAAGAAGGTGGAGCAATGTTGGCAGGGTTTAATGTAGAAAGAGTAGAGCATGTATCTACCAGGAAATAATGAGCTTGTTCTTCTATTATTCACCTGAGCTGAAAAATACCATAGATTGAGCTGGCAGGTGGTATAGTGGTTAATGTGCAGGACTCCCAGCTGGCCAATGATGGCGCTAGTCCTGTACCCAGTGGCTTGTTTTCTCACTTTTCCTTTCTCTCTCCATCCCTCTCTGGTCATATTAAAAAATAATACTAATAAATAGAGTTAAGTAAATAATTTAGGGAAAAAAAAAAGACTTAAACAACAGAAATGTATTTCTCATAGCTTCAGAGACTAGAGGCCCCAGATCAAGCTCTGGCAGGGTTCAGCTTCTTGTGTTTTTTTTTTTTTCTTTTTTTCTTATTTGGAGAGATTTTTGCTATAGGGTGTGTGTGCTTGCCAGACAGACAGAGAGAGGCAGAGAGACAGAAAGCGAGAAATCACCCCCTGGGGGGATGGCCACACCACAATCCCTTCTCCTCCATTCTCTTCTTGGGATCTTGGGCATGCATGCACATGCGCCCGGCATGAGTTTAAGCCACCGGGTCCGGGACTCGAACCGCGGTCAACTATGTGGGAGTCCAGCGACATAGCCATTACGCTAACTGCTGGTCCCGAGAGGGTTCAGCTTCTTGTAAAGACTCTCTTCTGATTTGCAGATAACTGTTTCTTATGTCCTTAGGTGGCCTTTTTTCTGCTTGCATCTTGAGAGAGTAAACTCTCTGGTCTTTTAAAAACAATACTAGTACTATTACATTTGACCTCACTTATCCATTTGACCTCACTTAACCTTTATTACCTCCTCATAGTCCCTGTTTTCAAATATAGTTACACTGGGTGTCAGAACTTCAACTTACGGATTTTTTACCCTTAAACACTCAAGGAAAATTAAAATATAGAGCCTTCTATGGAATAATTTGTATTTATTTATATTTCAATTTTAATATTCCTTGAGTGTTTAAGAGTAACACTGAATATTTGGCATATTTTCTTCCCTCAAAGCACCATAATTGACCTCAATTGAGGGATTTTTCTTTGTCTTGGCTTTTCATCCATAAAATGAGGCCATCTTTTTTCCATTACTCCTTATGTTTACAATATTGCCAAAGTCCTTGAAAATAGGTGGTAGGTTGGGAAATGAGCCACCTAGCTGTTTTGATCTGCAGGACAATAAATTTATTTCAGGTTATGTTTAATTGTAGTCTAAAATCCTTCTGTCAGGTGATTTAGTAGAGATAGAGGAGTATTTCTCATTTTCATTTCTGTTTTTCAATTAGATCTCCAATGTTAGGTTTACACCTATCTATACAAGGAACTGAAAGGGCGGTTGTTACATGAGCACTTTCTGTAGCTTCCAAATGTTGCAAGAGGATATGTTGTAGACTGAAGGTATATTGTAGATTTCTTATCATTTGATCTTTTCTGAGTTGGCACAATTGTATTACGGAACAGTCATCTCGTTCCTTTTTATTTTTCTTTTCATTGCCATAAGCCAAGTATGCTTGCCAGAGAGACAAACAGAAACAGAGGGAGAGATAACAAATATCCCCCAGTGGGATGTGGTGTTGCTACAGTCTGTTTTCCTCCATTTCTCCAACCCTTGAGGGGCATTCATACCCTTATGCCTGGCATGTCTTTCCAGGCACTGTGGCTGGGATTTGAACAGTGGGTGGCCATGAGGGATCCAGTTTCCTGTGCACTATACTTGACTACTGTGCTAGAGGGCTAGACTATAAACCATTTTTATTAGAAATGTTTCGAGTAGACTTTCAGGAGAATGGGGGACTTTTTCTTTTTCTTTCTTTTTTTTTGATGATCATGTTTACTGTGGAACAAAAGGAGTTTATAAGTTCTTTTTCCAGCTAGTCCAATCAGCTTTCACCATCTAGGCAATAATATAAGGTTTTGACCAATATGCATACAGGTTAATGTTGGTCACTTGTACACAGAAGCATTCTAAATTAGCCTTACATTTGTTTGTCTTGACTGAGTTTAAAAAATCTTGAATGCTTGTTCTTATTTCAACTTGGGTTCAAGGTTCAGCTTTTATAATGACTTAAATACCTGGCTCATTAGAGATTTTGTTTAATTTAAATATTTTCCTAAGTGGCCACTAAAGGTCTAAATCATTATTGCTGAAATCACGGCATTTAGAAAGAACGGCACAAGGGTTACTGTTGTGAGGAGACTATGTACAGGAAGCAGAAGGTTTTCCTGAAAGAGAATAGGATTTGGATATAGAAGACTGTTTGAGAGCTGAAAACAATTAGAAAAAATATGAATGCTTTTTCACCTTGTCCCTTAACCAGATAGTGTCTGTCTCCCAATGCAGACCTAAAATTTACTGCTCTTCTGGCATGTGGAAAACTGATCTATCTCTCTCTGGATCATTGTCATATTTTTAGAAACAAACAAAAATAATTAAGACCAAACAAAGAACTTCATTCACTTCTATTGACAACCACAGCAAAGATCCTCCAAATGAACAGAGGTCCAATGGAAACCTTAAACTCACTGTCTTGTGAGGCTGGAATTATAAAGCAAACTTATAGGACTGCATAGGCACTCTATTTGTCATTTTCTTTTTATGACAAACAACATTTTTAGATAGCACAACACAAGGCAATAACACAAACAGCAGCAAAAGAAACAATGAACATCACAAGGACAAAAAGACAGAATGGTCTGATTCTGTCAAACAGGTGGGAACTAGAAACAAGTACCAAACAGAATAAGTAGCTAAGGAATTCAGTGCCAAGTAAATAGAGTTCAGTCTTGTGATGGCTTACTACGAAAAGAAAAGGGGCCTCTCTGTGTATTGCACTTAGTTGAAGCCTGGGGTCCATGATGATGGGTAGTTTAGACCATCTCTTTTTGGAACCTCTTGGAACAGTGTAGAAATGAATGAGGACAACCTAAAAGAGAACAAACAAAAGGTTATTAGTCAGAGTATAGCAACAGGAAAAGAGTCAGCCATTGTCTCTTGCATATGACAGAAATTCAAAGACAGGCAGAATCGTGGGAGAATTTTACAGTGGAAAAAGGGAAGACTTCAGGTTTATCTTGATTACAGGTTGTTGGTATGAGAAAGCTGAAAGTCAACTAATTAAAAGTAGGGTATCCAATGAGATTGGTTAAAGGACATATTTTGCTTTCTCTGGTTGATCCTGAATTGGAAGTGGAAGCAGAAATGAGGGAAGTTGGCAATTTGACCAATTGCTGTAGAGATGTGATTTGACTCTATAGGCTGGTTATAGCAGAGGTTGATGAGAAATCACCCCCAGGGGGATGGTCATGCCGCAACCCCTTCTCTTCCATTCTCCTCCTGCCATCATAAACACACACATGTGCATCTGCCAGGATTTTTAAACCTGGGACTTGAACTGCAGTCAACCATGTGAGAGTCCAACACCTTAACCACTACACCACCTGCTGGCCCCTAGAACAAGTTTCTATATGTGGAAGGGGATTGCAAAGAAAAGAAAGGAGACAGAGTGATTGTTTGCTATGTAAGAGAAAAATCTGATTTTTAATAATGTCTGATGGTAGTGTTTAGATGCGATTAAAAAAAAAAAGCAGGGGTAGTCAGTGGCATGTAATTCAGGTGGCTGTATTCTAGATGGTCAACTGCCAGGTTCAAGTCCTGGAGAGTGTGGCTTAAGAAACACCAGTCACATGTGTGTGCTTACCCAAAATCTTGACAGGAAGGAAAAATGGAGGAGAAGGGATTATGGAATAACCATCTCACTTACTATCTCTCTCTCTCTGTCTCTCTAGTAAACACATGCAACTTTTGGCAAATTAGAAAGAAAACATTAAATTATGATAGTATATTTGAAGATAAGAAAAGTCCTCTCTGAACTGTTTCCAGTATACTGTATGATTCCTTAAATTTTTGAAATGCATTGCATGTTTAAAATGCCCCAAGCATCAATTTAATATGATGATTGTACTCAGTAGAAAAAAAAATGGCTTGAAATAGGTAGTATCATAATAATAATAGAATCTCTTACTATTTATTCTGTTCGTAATTCTATCTTGCTAATTTTAACTGCATTCTAACATCTTGCTACATATTTAAATAATGTTTTTAATTGCATTTTATAAATGTACAAAGTGTCTTGATATTAAAAATAAAGTATTACATAAGTGCAAATTTTCATATTACATATTAGTATTTCCAAAAGAAACACTTTTTTCTTTTTTTAAACTTTTTTTCTTCATCAAAAATCCTAGAATAATTTTGAAGAAGGTAAATATTTTCTATCTGCATTAATTAACATCGCACTTCTTCTGAACACATTCTCTTGTCTTTAGCTTTCTGTCTAAATTCCTCTTCAGAAAATTCTTTTTAACTTTACCCCATATAAATATTATCATAATACTTTTAATGTGTTTTTCACATTACTGCTCTTAGTTAATCGTGCAATTTAGAGCACTCTAAATGATTTTAAGACTGTTTAAATATTATTCTTCATGGCATTGGAAAAACAGTTAAGCATTTCCAAAAGAAAATTTTGTATTCAAGATTTCTTAGATTCAAATATAACAAATGGTTTAGATAATTGCAATAGCATTTTTAAGCTCAGTCACATTGTCTACCATATAAACCATTTTATTAATTGGAAAATGACTCCTATCTTCAGAAGATATATTATTTTATAATAGAATATGTTACTATTGCTTGACATGAAATGTGGATGACTCTGGATCTAGAAGAAGCATCAGGTATATACCAAAGGATGTTGAAGATATATTTTTGTATCTGAGAGGGAACCTTCAAAATTCTATCACATTTAATTGCAGCAATATTCACAATGGCCAGATATGATATCAACCTCTGTGTCCATCAGTGGATGACTGGATAAAGGAAATGTGGCATATATATGTGTATATACATACTAGAATACTAGTAAGTCTTAATAAAAGAAAATTATTTCATTGGTGACAGTAGAGATGAATCTAGAAAACATCATGTTAAGTGCAATAAGCCAAATACAGATAGAGAAATATTACATGATCTATTTACATGAGGAATCTAAAATAATTGGATACATAAAGAAGTAGTAACTCGAGGGGCTGGTAGGGGTCAGTGGTTAAGGACAGTGGATTCCCACGTAGCCAAATGTGATTCAAACCCGGAACTGGCAGCTTGTTTGTTCACTTTCTCTCTCTTTCTCTCCCCCCCATCTGTTCAAATTAAAAAATAAATAAATAACGTTAAATAATTTTTTTATTATAAAATGAAGTAGTAAGTACAGTGTTTTTTATCTGTGTCTAGAGAGATTCTAAGTCAAAGGACACCAAATTTCAATTAGATGGGAGGAACAAGTTCAAGATATCACTTGTTTGCCATGTTTGAAAGCTTTGTATTATTTTAGTCTTTGGTGGCCATAATGTATGCAAAATTATGTTTTTATTGGGGTTGGGGGGAAGGCCTAGAGGCACCTGGAAGGATAAAGGGAGCTCTCTGGGTCTCTTTTTAAATATTTGTATTCAATATCTAATAAATTCCATATTCTCAAATTGAAAAATAGGTAGTATTTATAGTAAATATGACTAATGGTAATATATTACAGTAAATATGATAGTAAATATTGTAGTAAATATTAATCATAGTAAATATGATCAATAGCAATATATTATAATCTGTTGCTAAAGGAGCAGATTTTAAGAATTTTTACCACAAAATTAGATAAGTATGTGAGTTACTGAAATTATTAATTACCTCCATATAGCTATTTCACGATTTATAGATATTTCAAAACAGTTTATATAGTAAGTATATGTAATCTTTATTTCTCAATTGAAATAACTCAATAAATAACAGAAAGTATATTTCATGTCAACTTTGTTACTTTGTAATAGTAATTTGAAGAGTTTAACTTTTATTGAAGTTTTATTCTCCACACTGGTAAATGGAAGTGAATAGTACTATTCATTTCTTAGTACTTCTATTAGGGGAAATTTATTAATAACATTAAATTAATTCAGTTCTGGCACCTGAGCATTTAGATTACTGATCCTATTTCTAAGTCTAATTTTAATAGAACCAGATTTTAATAGAAGCCAATACTGTAGATCAGAATACATTAAAAAGTAAAGCAATCATACATATGATTGCATTATACATACAGCCATGCATTGCTTAATGATAGAGATACGTTTCAAGAACTTTCTTTTCACAGATCTAAATCGTATAACCTAGTACATACCTAGACTATATAAAAGCTTACTGCTTTTAAGCTATAAAACTGTATAGCATGTTATGAATATTGTAGGTAACTGTCACATAATGGGAAGTGTTTGTGTATCTGAACGTATCTAAGCATAGAAAAAGTACGGTAAAATTGTGTTATAAAGATAACCTATTGAGGGCACTTAAATGGAGGTTGCAGATCTGGAAGTTGCACTGAGTCACTTAGTGAGTAATAAGTGAATACAAAGGTCTAGTTTGTTACTGTACTCTACTCTAGACTTCATGGCCACTATACACTTAGACTACATTAAGTTTATAAAAATGTTTTCTCAATAAGTTAATCTTAGCCTACTGTGATATGTTTACTTTATAAACATCTTAATATTTCAACGTTTTACTCTTTTTAAATAACATTTAGCTTAAAACATATTGTAGACTTGTATAAAAGTATTTTCTTACTATACTTATTGTATAACCACATTCAAACTCCAAAATAAGCCACAAAATGTTTCTAGGAGTAATACATGAATTCTCAGTGAAGTTGCAGACACAAAATCAATATACAAAAATCTATAGAATTTTTATACACCAACCATGAACAAACTCAGGCAGAATTAAAGAAATCAATTCAATTTATTTTATTTATTTATTTTTCCATAGGGTGCAAGAAACAGAGATAGACAGTGAGAAACTGAAAAATCATCTTCCGGGGGGAATGGCCATGTCACAATCCCTTCTCCTCCTGGAATTTTGGGCATGTACACATATACACACAGCTTGATTTTCAAACTGCCAGGTCCGGGACTCCAACACCTTAACTGCATGCCATCTGCTGGCCCTTAATCCCACTTTTAATGGTCACACACACACATACATACACACAATCTATAACATTAAATTAATTCAGTTCTGGCACCTGAGCATTTAGATTACTGATCCTATTTCTAAGTCTAATTTTAATAGAACCAGATTTTAATAGAAGCCAATACTGTAGATCAGAATACATTAAAAAGTAAAGCAATCATACATATGATTGCATTATACATACAGCCATGCATTGCTTAATGATAGAGATACGTTTCAAGAACTTTCTTTTCACAGATCTAAATCGTATAACCTAGTACATACCTAGACTATATAAAAGCTTACTGCTTTTAAGCTATAAAACTGTATAGCATGTTATGAATATTGTAGGTAACTGTCACATAATGGGAAGTGTTTGTGTATCTGAACGTATCTAAGCATAGAAAAAGTACGGTAAAATTGTGTTATAAAGATAACCTATTGAGGGCACTTAAATGGAGGTTGCAGATCTGGAAGTTGCACTGAGTCACTTAGTGAGTAATAAGTGAATACAAAGGTCTAGTTTGTTACTGTACTCTACTCTAGACTTCATGGCCACTATACACTTAGACTACATTAAGTTTATAAAAATGTTTTCTCAATAAGTTAATCTTAGCCTACTGTGATATGTTTACTTTATAAACATCTTAATATTTCAACGTTTTACTCTTTTTAAATAACATTTAGCTTAAAACATATTGTAGACTTGTATAAAAGTATTTTCTTACTATACTTATTGTATAACCACATTCAAACTCCAAAATAAGCCACAAAATGTTTCTAGGAGTAATACATGAATTCTCAGTGAAGTTGCAGACACAAAATCAATATACAAAAATCTATAGAATTTTTATACACCAACCATGAACAAACTCAGGCAGAATTAAAGAAATCAATTCAATTTATTTTATTTATTTATTTTTCCATAGGGTGCAAGAAACAGAGATAGACAGTGAGAAACTGAAAAATCATCTTCCGGGGGGAATGGCCATGTCACAATCCCTTCTCCTCCTGGAATTTTGGGCATGTACACATATACACACAGCTTGATTTTCAAACTGCCAGGTCCGGGACTCCAACACCTTAACTGCATGCCATCTGCTGGCCCTTAATCCCACTTTTAATGGTCACACACACACATACATACACACAATCTAGGAATAAATTTAACCAAAGAGATGAAAGACTACTCCCACAAGAAAAACTTTGAAAAAGCAAAAAAAAGAAGAAATGGAAAAATATACCCACCACCAGCACATATGTGACTCATCATTAATATTACATAGTGTGTGAATGTATATGTTTGTAAATATGTATGTACATACCTACTCCTGACCATAATCTCCTTTATACATTCCTACATCTAAATTCCATAAATAGTAAATTTACCAAACATTAGTTCATGTGTAAGTTTCCAGGACCTGCCATAAGAAAGTTCCACAATCTGGATTGCAGTGGAATAAGCAACAGAAATTTACCATCTCACAGTTCTGAAGAGTGAAAGTTGGAAACCCTGCTCAGCACAGCTGGCTCCTTCTGAAGAACCTGTAAGGGAGAACCTGTCTCATGTCTCTCTCCTTGTTTCCGCTAGCCTCAGGCTTTTGTTGGCTTATAGACAATGTTTTTCCTGTGTCTTCACATTATCTTTCTTTCTGACTTTGTTCAAATTTTCCTTCTAATGACATGGGTTAGATCTATGCCAATGACCTCATCCTGGCTTGCAAAGACCCTAGTTTGCAATAAGCTCATGTTCACAGGTACAACACATTAGGACTTAGTTTGTGGACACGTAATTCAACCCAGAAACATTACAACTTTTGAAAGTATATGTAAAACGAATAATCTGGTTGCATTTACATTAATATTTCCAATTTTTTTTATCTACACTTAAATTTGAACAATTCAAAAATGTCTTCAATATTTGTATTGAGTTACATCTGAGTGAAAAAAGTAGACACATGTTGTAATATATGTATTTACTAGCATTTAAAGGAAGGTTCTTAATTATTGTGCAACATTGTTAAGAAAAGACTCATGAGCCAAGGTATTAAATCTGCAACTCCACCACTACAATTGCTCACATTCTATTGATATCACCTATGTTTTTCTGTTCTAGCTGGTATTTCAAGAAATAATGCCTGCCATGTGCGAGTTATAAAGTTGATGTTATCGGAGTTACAAGTAGTACAAATAAAAATAAAGTCAGCTAGGTTGAAGGTTGTAATAAGATTCGAGAGATCATGGTATTACTGAAAGCAAAGACCTGGAAGAAACATCAGAGACTATGAATCCTATGGACCATAAATAAAATATCTTATATAGTTACGTATCTATCTTTTGGAAGATGCAACTTTTTCCTTTAGTTTTCTTTAGGTCCCAGGTAACTCAATTTTATCGGTATTTCTGCTCCAAATAAATAACAAATGATAGAAAAATACTCTGAGAATTTATAGAGAAGGAAATCACACGCCTCCAGTGAAGCCTAAGGAATATGGTTGAAAGTCATACAAAGAGATGACACGTACTTTTAAGGGGAATATAATATATTTTATCTAAAATTGTATATTTCTCATGTGAAAGGAATAACAATGAATAAACCAAACTTACCAAGAGATGTAAATTTTATAAGAATGCTATGTATACTGAATATAACATAGAAAACAAAACCATAAAGTTTTCTGGACAGTGGTTACCTGTTTTTGTTATTTTTATTTTATAGATGTCGAAATTAAGATTGTGTCGTACATTTCAAATGTTTTTATTGTTATTTTAGTTGACACAGAGTAGTTGTACATATTTATAAGGTACAATGTGCATTTTCTTTTTCTTTTCTCTTTCTTCTCTCTTTTTTAAAAATTTGCCAGAGGGCAGGTGCATTTTCCAGAGAGAGAGAGACAGAGAGAGTAGTGGGAGAGGGAGACAGCAGCCCTTAATGAGGCATGATCACAGTGCAATCTCTTCACCATTTCTCCATCCTGTGGTGATTTCAGGCACACAGCACATACACCTGTTTTGTTTTGTTTTTGTTTTTTTCATTTCTGAAGCCACCAGGTCAGTGATTAGAACCACATGATTGGTCATTATCAGGTCTGACTCTATTAACCACAAGGTCATAGGCGCCCAGCCCAGTATGCTTTTTTAGCATGAATACAATGTGCAATGATAAAATCAGGGTAATTAGCATATCCTTGTCCTCGAATATCTACTATTACTTTTCACTGGGAACATTCTTTTCTTTCTTTCTTTTTTTTTTCTTTTTGAGAGAGGTTTTTTTTGTTTTGTTTTGTTTTGCTATAGGGCATGTGAACTCGCGGGCATGTGAACTCGCCAGAAAGACAGAGAGAGAGACAGAGACAGAAAGCAAGAAAATCATCCCCCAGGGGGATGGCCATGCTGCATTCCCTTCTCCTCCATTCTCCTCTCGGGATCTTGGCCACGCACGCACACGTGCCGAGTGTGTTTAAGCCACCAGGTCCGGACTCAAACAGCGGTCAATTACATGGGAGTCCAGTGACAGAGCCATTACATCAACTGCTGGTCCCTCGTTGGGAACATTCTGTTTAAAATTTAATGTTTTACTGTTAACTATAGCCAGCTTACTGTATACCTCCTATCTAACTAGCCCTTACCCAACACTTCTCTTTCTTCCTACTCTCTGCCCTTTGGAGCCTCCAGTAACAACTGTTTTACTCTCTTCTTCTATGAGGTCAACTTTTTAAACTTCCACATATAAGTGAAAACATGAGGCTTTTCTTTTTCTGGATCTGACTTATTTCACTTAACATACTGTCTTCCAGGCAGACGTATGTTGCCTTAAGTGAAAAGGTTTCCTTTCAATGGATAAATACTATTCCATTATGTATCTGTACCATATTTTCTTAATTCAGCTGCTGATGGCTTCTAAGTTTGATTCTATATGTTGGCTATTGTGAGTAATGCTGCAGTAAACATGAAAGTACAAATATTTTTATGACATGCTGCTTTTGCATCCTTTGGATATATACCTAGTAGGAGGATTGATGGATCCTATGGTAGGTCCATTTTTAATTTCTTGAGGAATGTCCACAATGTTTCCCATATTTTACTATTCTATTACACAAATATCCACATATACATGCTTACTTTAACTTATAAGGTAACGATTTTTATAATTCTACAGATTTTTTTAATGCACTTTTTAAAGTATATCCATTCATTTATTTTACAAGTGAAGGAAAAAGCCCCTCCAACAAGGGCTTTCCATCACGATGCACCGCTAGCTTTTGCCAGTCCTACATGACGGGCGTGTGTGTACCAGGCACAGTCTGGACAATCTCCAGACATGAACACATAGCCTTGCCCTGTGAGTCAGCCTCACAGAGGTTGTACTGGCACACTAACATCCATCTCCTCAAAACTTCATAGTTCTGTTATTATGTTTCTCAGAAAAATCTAAGTCCCATTTACATTAATTGCATAGCCCATAAATAACACACACACACACACACACACACACACACACACACACACACCATCATTGCTAACATCAAAAGAAGGGAGGAGGAGGGGTTATCTTTTTTTTTGAATGGCATGTAGAACTTATTTTTGGTCTTTTCTTTCTTTCTTTCTTTCTTTCTTTTTTTTTTTTTAAGACTTTTACTTATTTCTTTCTTTCATCAACACGAAAGAGATGGGGCAGGGATAGCACCCCCAGCAGGGTCCTGGTGCCAGAATCTTTTGTCGTTTTTATACACTTTATTTTATGTATTTCAATTTAGGACATGTGGAACACTTTTCTATCCTTACTTATTAAGAAACTAATTTCAGTTATTTTGGGATAAGAAAGTGAACACACAGTGTTTTACAATCTGTCTGTGGGCAATGTATTCATATGTATATTTAGGCGTTTATGTAAAATTTTCCTAAAACCAATAGTGATGATTTCATGATAAATTAATGCTTGCCTGATTCAGGGTAGGAAAGGAATTCTGTTAAACAATGTTGCTTTAAATATTATAGAATAAAAATGGAATTAGCTTAAAAGTTGTCAAGTCTCATCTATATTCCAGTCACATTAGCATCAAACTTTAATGCAATCTAATAGATGTCATTTCAAACACTAAAGAAGGGAGTGCACACACACACACACGCAGTCACTCGTTCCCAGCTTCATTCCACTCAGCCCTACCAGCCGCAGATTGACACAACTGATTGTTTGCCTGTCAGATTTAAATCAAAATATCTCTATCCTTACTTGTTGGGGGAGATGCGTTAGTTTTAATGTTCTTCATCTTTAAGAAGCTATTTGTTATGGCCTCTTTTTAGTTTACAAATCCATTATGAAAACTTCAAGATTTCACATAGGAAACACTAATGGAAAATTTCAATGCCATTACACATATTTGTAGAGCATTTTAAAATGAACAAAACAGGGGGTGGGATTAAAATCAAAGTAAATTTTTTTGTTGATCAAATGGATATGTTTTCAGGCCACCATGAGCTGTATTACTGGCTGAAGGCTATATGCTCTGTTTTCCCGCAGTGACAGATTGAAGTTAGTGGAGGGGAGGAACTGAGGAACCTTCAGGCACAGTCACCATGTATGTACGACTAATAGGTTTATGAGCACCATAACTAATTTCCTTCTTTATATAATCTTTAAAGAGAGAAATGTTTACATAATGTATATTTACCAAGAGCAAGTCTTTCAAAAACGGACTTTGAAAATAAAAACTTATAACCTCAATAGCCATCTTAACAAAATGAAATGTCAAAAGTTATTGGAAAACATACATAAACACACACATCACTCCAGAAGTAAAAGTTAAATAAGGATACTAAGAGAGGAAAACATGGTTATACTGAGGACCCTAGATTTTGAAAACATATATTAAAAATGTATCAATCATCAATGTGACCTTGCTTCCACAAAATCTTATAACAGAAATGTCTGTAAGTTTACTAAATCAGTCAGTATCAGGAACGTTTTAAAAAATAGAAATCATTCTTGCTTTCTGTCTCCCTGTGTCTCTGTGTCTCTCTGGCAAGTGCACGTGCCATATAGCAAAAGTCTCTCTTAAAAAAAAAAAGGAAAGAAATCACCCTACAACTCAAAAGAACCTAAACAATAAGAACATATGCTCTTTGAGACCATTATTTTTGTGAATTTAGTGCAAAAAGAAAAAGAAAAGAATAAGCAGGCATTTTCTTTGAAGATAATATAGCTTTTTAGTTTGAATGTCTTTGAAAAAAATCACTATAGAGTTGGTGGTTTTAAAAACAAACACTTGGAGTGAGCAGTTGGCATGATGGCTAAGGTGCTGGATTCCCACATGACCAACCACAGTTCACATCTCAGACCCAGCAACTTGAAAATAATTCCGGGCACACATGCATGAGTTCCCAAAACTCTGAGAGGAGGGATTGTGGTGTGACTGTAATGGTCTAAAATGTTTGGGGATGTAAGTCTCTTGAATTTATTTTGACATTTTCTCAAACATTTTTTTTTTTTTGAGAGATTTTCACTATAGGGCACATGCGCTCTCCAGACAGACAGAGACATAGAGACAGAAAGTGAGAAATCACCCCCCAGGGGGGATGGTCACGCCGCAATTCCTTCTCCTCCATTTTCCTCTCGGGATCTTGGGCACGCACACACACGCGCCCGGCATGAGTTCTAAGCCACCGGGTCCGGGACGCGAACCGCGGTTGACTGCATGGGAGTCCAGTGACATAGCCATTACGCTAACTGCTGGTTCCCTCAAACATTTTCAAATGCATTCTTACTCATTTAGATTTCTCAATTTCATTAATAGACAACACATTTAATTTATATTTTGAATATTAAGTTATTTGGCACCTCAAGTTACAATCCCTGTTTTGTCTGCCTATATTGTTTGTATGAAACACATTTATTCTTTCATTCTTTTGATTTTTTAGAAATTACAATGGCAATGATAACTATTAATTTCATAATTATCAGCTTCAACCAGTTTACATTGAATCATGGGTCCATAAAATTGCCTGGATTTTTCAGACATAGATCCTGCACTCTTGTATTTTATTTATTTTCACCACCTATTTACCAGAATTGAAGCATAGGGAAACTTTCTACATTTTTGTGAAGTTTTTGATGTTTTTATTAGGGTAAAAATTGAATAATTAAATTGTAAAGTTCTTAAGTGTTAAATATTATATTACTACGCTTTTCTTAAGTAATAAATTACAGCAAAGCCTAGTTATTAATTTCTTATACTGCATTCTCTTTAGTTTGCATATATTCATATTATTTAATTTTGTAAGTGGTTTTTGCCACATCAGAGAACATGCACTGACCAGAGAGAGAGAGAAAGATAGGGACAGAGACAATGAGAGGGAAAGGAAGAAATCAACCCAGGGTGTTGGCCATGCCACAATTCCTTCTCATATGTTCTCCTCCTGGGATTTTGGGCACATTCACAAAGTGCCTGGTGTTCTATGCCACCAGGTCTGGGAAACTAGCCGTGGTTGGCTACACGGGAGTCCAGCTATATAACTGCTACATCATCTGCTGGCTCCACATATATTCATTTTGTACAAGGATAATAACTGAACCTTTAAGAAAATGCCATTCAAACTTTATTTTTTAAATTTGCCAAAGTGTGCATATACACTGGAGAGAGACAGACAGAAGGATAGAAGCAGACAGAAAACATTTCCTGTGGGAGACGGTTATACTGCAATCCCTTCTCTATTTCTCCTTTTGGGGTTTTGGTCATGCATGTACATGAACCCAGCCCATTTTTCAAGTCTCTGGATCTGGTACCTGAGCCATGCAGCTGACCATGTGAGATCCAGGATCCTTAATCACCATGCCACCAGCTGGGCCAAATTATTAAGATAGTTCTCATTTTTAGCCTTATCAAATAAGCATAATAAATACAGAATTAGAAATAAAAAGGTGACTATAAAATTTGGTCACTATATTTGAAATTCTCCATTACTCTTAAATTCTTCAAATACTTTTAAATATATATATAATGATTTATTTTATTTTTTTATTATTATTTTTTAAATTTGACCAGCGAGAGACAGTATGAGAGAGAGGGAAAGTGACAAAGTGAGCTGCTAGTTCTGGGAATCGACCATGGTCAGTCATGTGAGCGTCCAGCACCTTACCCACAATGCCATTTGCTGGCTAAACGTTTTTCTGAGATGGTAAGAGTTTATCACTTAATTAGATCATCACCTACTTTGCACATGCATTGAAAAATCACATTACAAATATGCATAACTATCACGTCAATTAAAAATTATGATTAAAATACTTACACACACAACTAGTTTGTCAGTGGCCTATTACAACAGAAGTGTTTTCTAGTTTATAAATCCATCTGTTTGCACTTGGTTTTCTTTGTAGGACTTCACATTCTCCACGGACAGGATCAGATATACGAAGGGCTCAGTAATTCTAAAAGGTATTAAATGCTTCCTTCCTCTGAGTCAAAAATGTAATTTGTCACATTGTGTAGTGAGGGTAATTTAAAAAGACAAGCAAAAAACTAGCAACTAGCATAATTTTATTTTGAAAGACTAAAGTTTATGACTGAATATGGTCTTAACATGGTGACTTGTTTCTGATTTCTGAATAGCTGAACGATGTCATTTGGAACAGACGATCTTAATAGCCTGTTACATAAAGTGATATAATAGCACCTGGAATTTATTAGGAACAGTTTATTGTTCATTTATATTCTGAACTATTGGGGCAGATTCATTCTAGAAATTACATATAATTTTCTTAGATATTCTATGTTGTGCTTAATTTCTTGAAAAATATTTACTTTTTTTTTAGTTAAAGGTGTCTCTATTCTATGTTGTGCTTAATTTCTTGAAAAATGTTTACTTTTTTTTTTAGTTAAATGTGTCTTTTCATTTTAGAAAAAATATTAACATTATGGGCAATCAAATGGCATGGAAGTTAAGGTGGCTGGATCCCATATGGCTGACAGCGTGGTTCGGGTTCCGGATTCAGCAGCTTAAAAATTACACCAGGTGTGTGTGTGTGTGTGTGTGTGTGTGTGTGTGTGTGTGTGTTTATGGATTACCCAAATCCCAAGATGAGACTGGAGTAGAAGGGATGTATTGTAGCCATCCCTCCTAGGGGGTGATCGCTCACTTTCACGCTCTCTGTCTTCTGGTGAGAGCACGTGTGTGAGAACAAAAACCTAAAAAAAAAAAAAAGAAAAAGAAAAATACGTGGATTTCTAGGTTTATGTACTTTTTAAATGTTACTCAAGAATCTATAATCTCACATGATTTTTGAAGAATGGATTGGAAATAGTTTGGAAAGGGTTATAGCTAAGATACAGAAAGGATGAAGATATGGTGGGAAGATAATAGGATAAGTGGGGATGAAAAAGCTAGGGATATGTGGGGGTCTGCAAGAAATTAAATCCAGAGTATGACAAGAAAATGGCGCCACTAAGATTGAAAATAAAGGATGAGAAATGTGGTTAATGATGCTGTGATATGTATGGGGCTTTGAGATACCTTATGAAGTATCATTGGGAGAGTTTAAGCATAGACATAAACTCACATGATCAGTATGACATAAAGAGCATTTTATTAACAGTGTGGTGAATGCATTTGAATGAAACAAGCAACCAACAAACAAAATCAATTAGGAAACCATTGCAGAGATACAGGAAGAATAATTATATCTGAATCCAACTGTAGCAGTGAAAATGGAAAAGAATAAATGGATTTGTGACACAGGAGTAGAACAATCAGAGCTTTCTAAATGGATTTCAGTGGGACAAAAGAAAGAGGAGCTAACAATGGCTTTCTCATTTTCTGCCTTATCTAGTTGCTTTTACTGTGGTCCATAGACCTCTCCGTCTTTCACAAATTGATTCATTTACTCACTTAGGGTATTTTTGGGGGACCAGATACCTCCTACACACTGAGCACTATGCACTAAGCACTATACGCACTAAGCAAGATGGGGAATATCCCTTTCCCTTATTTATTAAATGGTCAACTCTAATTTAGTCACAGTTTCCAAATTAGTTCTAATAAAAGTTGAAATCATATAAGTTTGGGATTTCTGAGATGATCATGACATTATTATGCCTGCTTGTCACGTTCCTTTTTTTTATATGCCTATCCACCTAGTTGTTTCCCTGGTCTTCAATCTGGCAATTTCACTTAGCTAAATCCTGCTATTATGAGTCTATTTCTGGTTATTTTTCATTTAACATCTATTAGGTATAGTAAGAAATGATCATGTTTTGAATTTGTATCTAAAATGTTGGTAGTTATGTTGGTAGTTGTGTTGATATGGAAAAATATCTAATGGGAAAAATGAATAATAATGACTCTTGCTCTATTATATGAATCAATGAAATCTTATATACTATGCTTTATTTGAACTACAAAATAAGCATTTCAGTGAAGAAGATATTATTTCACATTTTACAGAAGATGAAATAAAAGATCAGAAAATGTAAGTGATTTTCCCAAATCACAACAGATAGATAATAATAGGTAAATCTGAAATTTGAACATAATTCTGCTACCACTAGGCATAAGTCTGTTTTATAAATGTCACGTTCTTTTTCAACATTATCACAATTTTTAAGTGAAACAAAGGAAACTTGATTTGCGAATGATACATATCATGTACAGAACTTTGATTTCAAATGCAATGAGTTAAAAAGATGTTATTATTTCTGTGATTTGGACTTCCAATTGTATCTTAAGAAAATATGTTAAGTTATCTCTAAGACCTAACTGGATAAAAAAAAAGAATTCAAAGTGGTTTAAAGAAGGAATATAAAAGATACAATTGTTAATTGTTTTTTTAACTCACTTTGCTTTTTCTGTTATGTAAGAATAAATGTAAACCTTTGCAAAATTTTCCTTGTTTATACAGCGAGTTAATTATAAATGTATTACAAATAGTTTTTTCTAGGGATGGTGGTGCCATGGTAACGTGTGATATTTTGCAAGACTGAACTATAAAGGAAAGTTCCTAGTTCACGTCTGGAGACATCCCTAAGTACACTAAATGCATGTATGTGCCCCTGACCTGGGGCTTGCTGAGATGAGGGATCAATGAGAGCAAGATCCTGCTGGGAGTGCTATCCATCTGTCTTCTTATCCCTCTTTCTCATGGAGAAGGGAAATCAACTTTAAAAAAATAAAGAAAAAAATTTTAATTCGATTAATTTTCTGCATTAATAAGGTACAGACAACATTGGCATAATACCATTATAGGGTTATAAATAAAAAATAAAAATACTCTCTGTAAACTACTATTTCTTCATTTAATCAGCAGAATTTCACATCTTGACGTCAAGCAAATCTGTTCTTGTTTCCCCCAATAAGGTCAAATGTGTTTCATACTCATTACAGGTTCCATTTTAAAATATCCCATCTGCGGTAGTTCCATTGTGCACATCAACATTCCGGTACTGCCTTATTAAAATGACTGGTTTCTGAAGTAAGGAGAGGTCTCTGGCTACCGACCTAGAAAAAACTGGTGGCTCTAATTTAGCTTATTCTGTTTCTTCCAGTTACTGGGTGTGTGGGGGAGAACATAAATTGGTATGCTATTAGTAACTAAGCTCTAAAATCAATCCTGTCATTGTGACAGATAAAAACTGTGATGATGATAGCTCTAAATAATATAGCATTGCTGCATATGCATACTTGCTCAAATTATGAGCAGCCAAAAAATATGAACTATAACTAAAGATAGTTTGCCTCCCTAAATTGTACATTTTTATTAATCCCACTCAATCAAATTAAAACATTGGTGAATCGTTAACTAGCATGTAAATCAAGTCAGTATCTACCTATTCCTTAACAACCCATTTTATATGCAAACACTAACTAGGCAGTGAGAAACTCTGAATGAATGAATAAATAAACAAACAACTAAATATATACATTAAATAAAGCATTTTGCATTATCAGGAACCAGAAAATAGAGCTGGCATATGAAAAGAGACTGTACATGAGATTGCAAGGCCCTTCTGAGGGTACAACATAAATATTTAAAAATATTGCAAATATCCTACCATATATCTTAAGAATTACCATCATCAAAAAGGTTAGCATCACATTCATATTTAAAACCTTGAGATTACTTCTCTTGAATTTAACTTATTATACTCATGCCCATGTCTTCCATCTGAAGTTTGACATTTCCTTCTTTCAGTCCCAATTTGAGCCTTTATCTGAACCACAAAGAATGAACACACTAGCAGTCCTTGTCAGGAACTAAGTTCAATGACACCGCAGAGAATCCAATTTCCTTTTGAGGTTTAAAAGCCAAGGGCAGGATCAGTTTCTTTCCAAAGGGTCAACTTTGAATGGGTGTCCTTTGACTGATCTGGTCTGAAAACAGGAACTTCTTAACAGATTTCTCAATCTAACATACTCTTAAAATAAGATGGAAGAGAAAGTATCAGTTCTTCTTGTGACTTGGGTTGATGTGTTTTCAAATACGTTGGCCTTCTCATATACACTGTATTTATATTGAGTTCTTTAGGGGCAGCTATTCAATTGTAATCATGAGCCCATGCCAGTCCTCTGGCATTGTTTCTGTTCCATCATGCTATGGCGTCTCAAATCCAGCCTTAGTAAGAAAGGCTTGTCATAAATTGATACAAATCAGCTGGTCAAGGAGGATGTCACCTCATAGAAGGTGACTAATGTCTCAAAGTTCTGGAGATGGTCAAGTAAAGTGGATTCTTTTTATGTCCTTTTTAATCTAATATAGATTATCTTCATCAGTAAACTTCAGTATACATCTTTTTGGTGAAAGCTCAATTTCATAGAACTGAACAGTGCCTGTGGGTGGGAAGTGATGACAATGACTAAATCTACTCTTGAAAATTTTAAATTTGAAGTTGGTTATACATGCTAAATAAATGCTAGATAAGAACTTGGCATCAAAAGGTAGTTATTTTATTTTACTATTTAGGCTAGTGCAAATGAAAATATGTTTATAGTGTTGGGTGAATTTATGAAGAGGAAAAGGTACTATTTCTGAAAATACTTTCTTGAGTATATGGAGTGTGCTTAAAGAGAGAAATTGAGAAAGAGACTTTGAAAGGTGGATAAAATACGTATTGATGAGAGTGAGATAATTTTGAAGATGATATATATGTGTGTGTATATACATATATGTATACATACATGCACACACACATAAAATCTTCATACATTGTCAAGAATGAGACTATGGAGGTATGAGGTAATGGATAGCTAATACCAATGCACTTTGTTTATCTAGAAAAAAAGATAAAATATTGAGTTGAGTAAGAAGAGTTAAGGAGATAAGTCAAAGGTTGCAATGATGCTCAGATGGAAAGGAAACTGAAGTGCATAACTTCTTTTATTTTATTAAGAGAGATTTTTGCTATAGAGCACATGTACTCATTGGAGAGACAGAGAAAGACAGCAGAAAGTGAGAAATTATCCTCACAGGGGGGATGGTCATGCCACAATCACTCTTCCATTCTCCTCTCAGGATTTTGAGCATGCATGCACATCACCCAGCATGCTTCAAGCTGCCAGGTATGGGACTTGAACTGTGGTCTGCCGTGTGGGAGTCCAGTGATGTAACCATTATGCCATCTGCTTGCACTAGGATGTGCAGAATTTCTAAGGATAGCTTTCTGCAGAACTGTGTCAATTTCTCCAGAAGCAATTTTTTAGGACTCGAAATACCCAAGTAAAAATATTGGGAATTTTCAGGAGTGATTCTTAGGAGGCTCTTGAGGACAAGAGATACAAAATAACAAGAATGTAATAGCACTAAGATAGCAAGATAGTTGAATATAAGATACAAATTTAGAGCAGTGGCATGGTGGTTGAGGCAGCTCTATCCCAAATGGCTGACTTCATTGTTTGAGTCCCAGTTTGAAAACACTCCAGGTGCATGTACATGCATGTGTGCATGCCCAAAGTCCTCATAAAAGGGAGGAATGGAGGAAAGAGGATTGAGGTATGACCATTCCCCAAGAAGTTGTGCTTTCTTACACTCTCTCTCTCTCTCTCTAAGGAACACATACACCCCTAGCAGATTAAAAATAATAAGAAGTAAGAACTTAATATGAAAGGAAATCTGAGCACTTGGTATCAGATAAAGTGATTCATACTGGATGGTGAATGTACTAAATGCTTTAATGAAGTTAAAGTGTTACATAAAAGATGGATATGAATATAGAGCTCTAGGTGAAGATGAGAATATTGAGATTTATTGCATTTTAAAGTAAAGACATGACTGACTTTGAGTAAAGGAATTGTGAAGTTGAATTTGAAAGTAGTTGAGTTTGTAATATTTATTTTTAAATCTATTTCTTCCATTGGTAAGGAAGATAGAGAAAGAGATAGGCAAAGTGGCAGCACCATAAATAGGGCCTAGTTTTCTTTCTTTTTTTTTTAATTTGCTAGAGGGCACGGGCACTTGCCAGAAAAGGGGAGTGAGGAGAGTGAGAAAGCAACCCATGGGGGGAACTGCTAGGCTGCAATCCCTTCCCCTACATTCTCCTTTCAGGATTTGGGCATGCATGTACATACTGCACACATCCAGAGTGTTCATTAAGTTGCTGGGTCAAGAATTTGAACCACACTAGGACCAGCAGTTGACGTAACGGCTATGTCACTGGATTCCCATGTAGTTGACCGTGGTCCAAGTCCTGGACCCGGTGGCATGTGTGCCGGGTGCATGTGCATGTGTTCCCAAGATCTTGAGAGGAGAATGTAGAAATTGCAGTGTGGCCATTGCAGTGTGGCCATTCTCCCTGGAGGGGTGATTTCTCGCTTTCTGTGAGGAGAATGTAGAAATTGCAGCGTGGCCATTGCAGCGTGGCCATTCTCCCTGGAGGGGTGATTTCTCGCTTTCTGTTTCTCTGTCTCTCTGTCTTTCTGGCAAGCACACGTGCCCTATAACAAAAACCTCTCAAGAAAAAAGAATCTGAACCATACAGCTGCCATGTAGGATCCAGCTGATTTAATCACAATCCACTAGTTGGCTCCCAATAGGGTCTTGGCACTGCAACTCACCCCCATCCTCCCTGAGCCCCAGATCATGGGCACAGGGCCCATGCATGCGCAGCGTACTCAGGGAGGTTTCTAGGTGAAAATCTGGAACCTTTTCACCTGAGTCAGCTTCACAGAGCTTCACTTGTTACTACTGTGCTGCCATATGGTGCCGAAGAGGTCATTTAATTTGAAAAGACAAAAGGTGATTTTATCATGTTTACTAATATATTTATATAGATACTGAAAGCCCACATACTGCCAAGATGAAAAGTGGATAAAAAATACAAGCCAAGTACTAAAGCCTATAGTGAATGTGGGAGTGGAATGGGGAAAAAGTAATTATATAGGGACACAAGGTGTTAGAGAAGATTTTACCATTTATGTCTCCCACTAAAGGGATCATGTTATAATTATTTTGCTTTAAACACATATATATCAGTACATGATCATGCCATTTAAAAAGGAGACTATAATCATGAATGCTACTCTCTCATTTGTTTCTTTCTTCTACTTATTACCATATGACTCCTGTCCATGCCATTTAATTGTAAACATTTTAACCCATACCCATTATTAACAACCATCTGAGTCTTAACCAAAAATATTCCTATGTTGGTAAGATCAATTGAGATACAGAGAGCACATTAGTAACCTTCATTGTCAAGCATAATTGTTTCAAACTGTACTGAGACTTAGGGAATGTTCTGAACCAAAAGCTATTGCCACGAGTTGGGAATTTCTGAGTTTTCTCTATATAAACTTCATCAAGATCAACAACTTCACTTACTAATCTCTTAAACAGTAATTAACTGAAGAATTTAGAGAAAATAAGCTAATTTATTTTTTCCCATGAGCTTTCTTCTTGAAAATAATTTTTACATAGGTCGTATTGAACAGAGCCTGACACAAAGTAGTTTTTTTTTTTCTTTTAATAAGACTTAGCAACAAACACAATGCTATTATAATACTATTATATTAAGTTTTGAATGATGAGGAATCTGCTCTTAATTTCAGCTCATATTGGGTGAGTTAAAATAAAATAAAATAAAATAACAGCAACAACTTTATTTCTTAACTGGCTAAAAAAGTCAGGGAGGTTATTAGATAAAGTGATCTCTGGGGGGAGGAGAGAGGGTTCAAGAGGAGAAGAAGGAGACTATTGTCATGGTCAAGCAAGGGTGTTTCTATGGTATGTTTCATTAAAACTTTTGAAAAATTTAAGAAGATGCCTAAAAGGTTTCATCAGCTTGGGAAAAAAGCTTTCTAGAAAGACTGGTTTGAGTCCCAAACCCAGTGGCTTGAAAATCATGCTGGGCATGTGTGCATGATGCTCAAGATGCCGGGAAGAGAATGGGGGAGAAGGGATTGCAGTGTACCCATCCATACTGGGGGTTGATTTGTCACTTTCCCTCTCACTGTCTCTGTCTCATTCTCTCTTTGGTGAGCCCAATAGCTCTAAAGCAAAAACCTCCCCCACCAAAAAACATACATACACACACACACACATATATTAGTATTATCAACATAATAGAGAACAAGTTCTTCTAAGTAATTATCTAGACAAATAAATTTGATTATTTCTACATGAGAAAGAAAAACTATTATTTTTCTGAGTGGGTGTCTCTTTTAGATTTTTGTTTGCTTGGTTTTGGATTTTTTGTATAGTTTTGTTGTTTTTGTTTTTGTTTTTAGTTTTTGATATAGGTGCATGTGGTCACCACAGAAGATAGAGGGGAGGAGGGAGTGAGAAACCAAGGAGGAATGTCCACAACTCAATCCCTTCTCCTCCGTTCTACTAATGGGATCTTGGGCCACACAAATACATACCTAGCATGAATTTTTAAGCCATCTGGTCCAGTACTTGAACCACAATTGACCTTTTGGAAGTCCAGCACTTTAACTGCCGAGGCCAAACCCCAGCATTTAACCACCATGACACCTGCTGGCCTGAGTGTTTGTCTCTTTTTGGACCTCAGGTACAGAGAGTTGAGCTAAATATATTTGCCAGTTTCTGGAACATAAACAGCAATGGTCCAATCAAAGCTACCTCTTGTTTTATTCATATAGTTACCTTCTAATATCCCATCCCTCAATTTCCTTCCTTTTTTACACTATCAGGAGACTAGCTAATATGTTTATAGCTGTTGTGTTTATACAGCAGTTTGTATATGATCTTATAATATGTTAGCCACTATACTGGAAACATACTAAATTTATGTAAATGGTTGCATTCTATGACGATTTCACTAAGTTCTACATTTCAAAGATAAATCCTTATTGTTATTAGCATATAAAGTTTTGATTCATTCTGCTGCATTCACCATATGCTATATATACATCCTTCCTGTAATTGACAAGTAAATTGGCTCCAACTCCTTAGTACCAAAAATAATGCTACAATTCTCTCCCTAAAGGAGACATCTGAATTAAGGGGATGAACAGAGCTTTCTGAACACTGGGAATAGTTGGTTGCCCACAGATCATTTTATAGAATGAGAGATGGGCGGTCCTGTCACATATGTGGAAAGATAAATGAACCCGAACCAGCAAGATACAGATAATCTTCGACTCTATAGTTTCTTACTCTCCCTATTATGCCACTTATTTCTGAAAATAACAACAAAAAAAACACACAAAGTGTATGATATAATTGGTCAATTTGAGGTAAAAGTAAAAGATCTTCAGGTGGCAGAACTACATAAAAAGCAAATTACGGCAAAAAAAAATGTATAATCAGTTTCTCTAAATAGCCATGAAGCACGGGAAGGTTTTAAATGACATGCAGATTACTATATTATCAACAAGGCTATTTCTCATATACAAGTTGTCAATTTGTGAAGTGGTTTTCAGGCAAAAAGAATGGGAGCTTTCCATTTCTAAAAATAGAGCCCTTCAATCAAAAACAAGCTGTAAATAAAATGTTTAGAGCTCATTTAAATAAAGATAGAAGGCAGACTACCTGCAGTGTAGAAGTAAAACCCATAGTATCTCATACTAATTCAGCATGAAGATCCTTGTGAAAATGAAAATAAAAAAGAAAGAAATGAGCCAACAAACCAAACAAATTAAAAAAGGCAAAATAGACATATGCTATGGTGAATAAGAGGAGCATATTGAACTATTTTTTTTTTCTAGAGAGTGCATTTGTATGCCAGAGAGACAAAAAGAGAGAATGAGAAAGCTCTCCCAGAGAGACGGCCTCATCACAATCGTTCCTCTTCCATTTCTCCCTCCTTTTCAGATTTTGGGCATGCGCACACATGAATCAGGAGTGTTTTAACCCACTGGGTCCAGGACACAAACCATAAGGTCCTCCATGTGGGATCCAGCTGCCATAATCACCAAGGTACCAGCTGGCTCTAACTATGCATTGTAACCGTACTTATTACAGAGCATTCACAAATGACAGATTGTCTATATATTAACCATCTTAATGTTGATTCCTCATGGTACCTTATAGAAGTACTGCACTAAAAATTTCTAGAGGCTATCACATTTTTAAATTATTTTCCAGTCCAATTTAATTTTCTAAAGGTGTCCAAACAACATATTAATGAAATTTGAAAGGGTAAAAGAAAAGAGGAAAGAACAAAGAGATAAGGGAGGAAAAGGACAATTAATTTTTTTTCAGATAGCAAGTAGAATTAACAAACTAATTTAAATAATTCTATTTTTTTCTATCAAGAAAGATTAAAGAAGAAAGAGGAAAAGAAAGGTATCAATATATAAATAATACAAATAAGCATGAGTTACAATTATATCAATGAATTAGGGATAATGATTCCTTCATGGATCTCTGTTGAGTGTGCAACTTGGGGAAAGTATTGTTTTTATTTCAAAACTATCTAGAGAATGAATTTATTTTTATTTTTTGATAAAAAGGTAGACAAAAACCAAAAGAAGCATAATTTAACAAGTACAAAGGAAAGTGTAAAAGCACAGAGTTAAATTTATACTCAACAAAATCCTAAATAAAATACAGGGACATCCTTTGATGTGAAAAATCCACTTAAGGAATACGTCATCCATTTGACTGCTTCATATTTCATTGCTTTGCTTGTGCACTATTTAGTTCATTAACATTGAGAGTTCATTTTTAGAAGCTATAGTCCTCCATATTTTCTGCAGCAGGAACTCATTTATAAAGTAGGAGATGATCTTAAAGGAAGCAAAATAGTCCTCCATATTTTCTGCAGCAGGAACTCCTCATTTATAAAGTAGGAGATGATCTTAAGTGAAGCAAGTAGGAGAATCTTTGAATGGTTTAAAATGTTTAAGGTACATATTTTTGACATCAAAATATCCTTTCTCTCACCAAGCGAAAGAATGTAACTAACTCGTTTTCACTTTTGTGCCCAGATTATCAAATTTTAATATTTTACCCTATAAGATTGTACTTTACACTCTTCATATGATATTGATACTAATTTATAGAATCATCTATGTCTGTGTTTTAATGTGGTAAGATTTATTTAATATTGAGGACTGTTCCTCTGGGTAGTAGTTATTCAACACTCATATATAATAAAACCAGGAAACAGTCCTCTGTGGTTATTATAATTAGATAATATTTAGAGCAGTCTGGCAAGTTCAATAATATTATTGTTGATTTCCAAGTGAGGAATCTGAAACACACACAGGTTAAGAAAATTCCCAAGGTTTTCTTTTGCACAAAGTATGGACTCGATAAATGTTAACAATTTACATTCATATAATTTAAGTATTCTTAAATGCCTAGATGCTGCAGTGAATGATTTTTTTTTATTAATTTGCTGAAGAACGTGTGCTCTGGCCAAAGAAAAATGAGAGAAAAAAGAGACAGAGAGAGAGTGTGAGAAAATGCAAGAAAGCATTTCCTGGGGGGATAGCCATACCCCAGTGCCTGCTCCTCCAAATTTCTATCAGGATTTTGGGCATGCACACAAAGGCCTGTGGCATGTTTTCAAGCCTCAGAGATGGGAACTCAAACCATGAAGTTGGCCATATGGGTTTAGGCCACTGTATCCACCATATCATTCACTGGCCCTATCATGACTGACTTTAATAGAATATTAAATAAATACAATTTAATACCTTATATCTCCAGAATATTAAGCTAAATAACAATCTAATGTTCCTAGTCATCCTTTTTACATTTATTTATTACTCCTTTTAGTCAAGTAAATAATATTAAACTGCATTGTGTCTAAGGTATTGAATGTTTCTAAAATCCATCTGATAGCAAAAAAAGAAAACAAGAAGTAATTTTATTTAAATATGTATTTAATGCTGCAAAACAAACTAATGAAAAGTAAGCATACATACACATATTCTAATGTAAGAAAAACATGATCCCTGGTTTATATAATAAAATATTGAATGGGTATTTTCCATGAATTTTGGCAAAGGAACAAATGAAAATTAGTATGACTAATGTTCCTGCTTTCTAAAGAGAGATGATAGACTCATCAATTCAGGAGCTACTGAAAAAATAGATAGCCAGGGACCAGTAGATGTTGTTGCAGTTACATCACTGAACTCTCACATGGCTGACCACTGTTCAAGTCCTGGACCTGGTGGCTTGAAAAGCATGCTGGACACATGTGCTTGCATGCTCAGAATTCTGGGAAGAGAATGTAGGAGCTAGGGTTGCAATGTGGCCATCTCTCCGGAAGATGATTTCTCACTTTCCTTCTCATTATCTCTCTCTGTCCAGAAAGCACATGTGCCCTAAGGCAAAACCCCCTAGAAATAAACTAACTAACTAATTAACTAAATAAATAAATGGACAGCAAGTCTGCTCAGAAGTCATCACCATAATGACTTGCATGAGTGGTTCTAAGACCATAACACATTTCTCAGTTTGGAGAATTTGTTGAACCACAGATAGTTGCCTAGCCCAAACACTGAATTTCTGATTCAGCTGTCACTGAAATCGTCAGGATTTGCTCTTTACAAGTTCCTAATGAACTCTAATGCTGCTGGTTCTAGAAGCTTCTAGCCCGTATAAAGGATTAGACATTTAAAAAACCTTAACTATGATTGTGAATAGAAATATAGTGTTCATTTTTCCTACCAAGTTCCCCTTCTACCCTGTTAACCAAGAGGATTTAATGAGCATTTGAGGCCTTTAGGGAGGAAATTGATGAGTGGAGATAATACTTGCGTAAACCACAGGCATAAAATCAGTGGCATTGTGCATTTCACAATCAGGAAGACTATCTTTAGATATTCCATTCCCATATTGTTTGGTAGATTTCTACCTTTGCATGTAAACTTCCTTTGATAGAGAAATGTCCACTGTGAATATAATGGATCAATCTGAGTTTTCTCAGAATCTATACTACTAATTGTAATCATTTATTAAAGTATTTTATTACACGTGACTTCCACTATTTGGAGTCTCGCAAAACATGGAGCGTAAAATCTAATCTCGCACATTTCTTCTTGGATATGCTGTATTTTGTCACTGTAGAAACTATAATGTAGGTTCACTTTCATTGATAATTTTATACTTCTGGTCTAAGAAGTCAACCTTTTAAAAAATGAGTAACTGTTAAGTTACATTATTATTATTTGTAAAATACAATCCACTAGAACCAACTCTGAGCTTTTAAATGTCTACCACTCCACTAGTATTAATAGTTTGCAATATTTCTTATAAATTTGTAATTTTGTATGTTAATTAATTTGAGTGATACTATAGACAATTATATATCCTCATATTTGTCATTTAAAATGATATTTTAACCATTACATACAGCATTGCTTGGTAACTATACATGTTATTTTGCTGCTATATGTTATTTATAAAACTCTGAATAGTAGCCAGTCAAGACATGCCATGTGCAACTTGGAGAATGAAAATCAATCATTTTTTGGTTCATTTTACTAATTTTAATTGGAAAATAGAAACAACCTTTTTATAGATCAAGGTTTAATTAAGTTTACTGACAAATTTAAGATTACAATAGGGTACTTTAACTATTAATACCACATTTTACTCTAATTTCTACTTTGTGAATTATTGTTTTATTATTGAAAATTACTCATTTTAAGTCTATAGAAGGATGACTTTCAAAATATTTAATTGAGGGTCGGAAGGTGGCATGGTGAGTTATACTCCCATATGGCTGACCGTGTTTCAAGTCCTGGACCTGGCAGCTTCTTTACACATTCTCTCTCTCTCTCTGTTATGTCAAATAAAATGATAATAATAAGTAAAATTGTGGACCAGAAGATGGTATAATAGTTACATGGTTACATCACTAGACTCTCACATGGTTGACTGTGGTTCGAGCCCCAGACCCAGTAGCTTGAAACTCAAGGCAGGCACATAAGCATGCATGCCCAAAATCTCAAGGATAGAAAGGAAGGAGAAGGAATTGCAGAGTGGCCATCCTCCCTGGGGGCAATTTCTCACTTTCTGTCTCTGTCTCTCTGGTGAGTACACGTGGCATATTGCAAAAACTTCTCTTAAAAAATAATAAAATTAAATAAATTATATCTAAAACATTCTAATTGATTACATAATGATTAACTATAGGATAATAAATAAAGTTCAGTCAATTGCATAATCATGTACTAGAAATGAACAAAGAATCACATGGGGAAGAAAATAACACCCTCAATTATGAAAACTATAAAAAAAGAAATGTCAAAACTGGTAAGAATATTTCCCATTTATCTTCAAGTTATAGTTA
>NW_006203544.1:1137102-1166399 GCF_000334495.1 Tupaia belangeri chinensis | reverse complement strand
ATGTTTCTAAAATCCATCTGATAGCAAAAAAAGAAAACAAGAAGTAATTTTATTTAAATATGTATTTAATGCTGCAAAACAAACTAATGAAAAGTAAGCATACATACACATATTCTAATGTAAGAAAAACATGATCCCTGGTTTATATAATAAAATATTGAATGGGTATTTTCCATGAATTTTGGCAAAGGAACAAATGAAAATTAGTATGACTAATGTTCCTGCTTTCTAAAGAGAGATGATAGACTCATCAATTCAGGAGCTACTGAAAAAATAGATAGCCAGGGACCAGTAGATGTTGTTGCAGTTACATCACTGAACTCTCACATGGCTGACCACTGTTCAAGTCCTGGACCTGGTGGCTTGAAAAGCATGCTGGACACATGTGCTTGCATGCTCAGAATTCTGGGAAGAGAATGTAGGAGCTAGGGTTGCAATGTGGCCATCTCTCCGGAAGATGATTTCTCACTTTCCTTCTCATTATCTCTCTCTGTCCAGAAAGCACATGTGCCCTAAGGCAAAACCCCCTAGAAATAAACTAACTAACTAATTAACTAAATAAATAAATGGACAGCAAGTCTGCTCAGAAGTCATCACCATAATGACTTGCATGAGTGGTTCTAAGACCATAACACATTTCTCAGTTTGGAGAATTTGTTGAACCACAGATAGTTGCCTAGCCCAAACACTGAATTTCTGATTCAGCTGTCACTGAAATCGTCAGGATTTGCTCTTTACAAGTTCCTAATGAACTCTAATGCTGCTGGTTCTAGAAGCTTCTAGCCCGTATAAAGGATTAGACATTTAAAAAACCTTAACTATGATTGTGAATAGAAATATAGTGTTCATTTTTCCTACCAAGTTCCCCTTCTACCCTGTTAACCAAGAGGATTTAATGAGCATTTGAGGCCTTTAGGGAGGAAATTGATGAGTGGAGATAATACTTGCGTAAACCACAGGCATAAAATCAGTGGCATTGTGCATTTCACAATCAGGAAGACTATCTTTAGATATTCCATTCCCGTATTGTTTGGTAGATTTCTACCTTTGCATGTAAACTTCCTTTGATAGAGAAATGTCCACTGTGAATATAATGGATCAATCTGAGTTTTCTCAGAATCTATACTACTAATTGTAATCATTTATTAAAGTATTTTATTACACGTGACTTCCACTATTTGGAGTCTCGCAAAACATGGAGCGTAAAATCTAATCTCGCACATTTCTTCTTGGATATGCTGTATTTTGTCACTGTAGAAACTATAATGTAGGTTCACTTTCATTGATAATTTTATACTTCTGGTCTAAGAAGTCAACCTTTTAAAAAATGAGTAACTGTTAAGTTACATTATTATTATTTGTAAAATACAATCCACTAGGACCTACTCTGAGCTCTTAAATGTCTACCACTCCACTAGTATTAATAGTTTGCAATATTTCTTATAAATTTGTAATTTTGTATGTTAATTAATTTGAGTGATACTATAGACAATTATATATCCTCATATTTGTCATTTAAAATGATATTTTAACCATTACATACAGCATTGCTTGGTAACTATACATGTTATTTTGCTGCTATATGTTATTTATAAAACTCTGAATAGTAGCCAGTCAAGACATGCCATGTGCAACTTGGAGAATGAAAATCAATCATTTTTTGGTTCATTTTACTAATTTTAATTGGAAAATAGAAACAACCTTTTTATAGATCAAGGTTTAATTAAGTTTACTGACAAATTTAAGATTACAATAGGGTACTTTAACTATTAATACCACATTTTACTCTAATTTCTACTTTGTGAATTATTGTTTTATTATTGAAAATTACTCATTTTAAGTCTATAGAAGGATGACTTTCAAAATATTTAATTGAGGGTCGGAAGGTGGCATGGTGAGTTATACTCCCATATGGCTGACCGTGTTTCAAGTCCTGGACCTGGCAGCTTCTTTACACATTCTCTCTCTCTCTCTGTTATGTCAAATAAAATGATAATAATAAGTAAAATTGTGGACCAGAAGATGGTATAATAGTTACATGGTTACATCACTAGACTCTCACATGATTGACTGTGGTTTGAGCCCCAGACCCAGTAGCTTGAAACTCAAGGCAGGCACATAAGCATGCATGCCCAAAATCTCAAGGATAGAAAGGAAGGAGAAGGAATTGCAGAGTGGCCATCCTCCCTGGGGGCAATTTCTCACTTTCTGTCTCTGTCTCTCTGGTGAGTACACGTGGCATATTGCAAAAACTTCTCTTAAAAAATAATAAAATTAAATAAATTATATCTAAAACATTCTAATTGATTACATAATGATTAACTATAGGATAATAAATAAAGTTCAGTCAATTGCATAATCATGTACTAGAAATGAACAAAGAATCACATGGGGAAGAAAATAACACCCTCAATTATGAAAACTATAAAAAAAGAAATGTCAAAACTGGTAAGAATATTTCCCATTTATCTTCAAGTTATAGTTAGCACTATCTTTAAGTTTCCCAAAGATGTTGCAACAATAGATAGTACTTTTTAGTTTCTTAAAATTTGTTTAGTTTTGACAAATGGGTACATTGCCGACACTGTTGTGATTATATACCTGTACTGGAAAAATGCATAGTCTTTGAATTCTTTACAAATGGTTTTCCTAAAGACTTGCCCCAAATTGTCATCAAATTGAAATACCATTCATATTAATTTTATCACATTTTTATTCCCAGGGAAAATGAATTATTAACTTTAAAGACGAAAAAGTACTTTTATCACTTTAACTTAGTATTTTTTGTTATTTAAAAACTGTAAAATGTTAAAGGCATGATGATAAATCATGATGACTGAGAAAGAGGAGCCATTTCTTTTCTTAAGTGCTTTCTTCATTGTTCTTATGGATAATTTGACAGAGGCTTTTTACTACTTTGGGGTGGAACAATCTGAGAGCTTTTTCGAATACTCCAAAGTTTAATTGAGAGAGGTTCCTTTCTTTTTCATAAGTGGCACAGGCTTGTTAACTGAGCCAACATATCACTTAAAGCAATTCTCAGAAAGCAATGGAGGCGTTAGAAGATTTTATATAGAGCTCTTCAATTCTGGTTCTTTGCATGCTTAGGTCTTTTCTTTTTTCAGCCACAAAATAAAACTAAATAAAAATATAATAAAAGTAGCTAATTAAACCGTTCCTTAAGACATCAAGGAAAGCGGTATTTTCAGGGCTCAAAGGAAGTTTTACAACAATTTTCAAAGTTCAACTAGCTTGAACCTGCTTTCTTCTTTTAAAATTTCCCTACTTTTGGAGTGTAAAATAAAGTGGACTCTCTTGGGGCATGTTATATGAAGATTTCCAAAGGAACAGACAGATACTTATCTATTTATATGTACTTATTCATCTATCTAGCATTAAAATCTATCATCTAATTTTGCTTATACTTTTGCACCTTAATTCAAATCTGTATGTAATGAGACAGGAGTGGGGAAAAACTTCACCAAAAATACTGCTAGACTTAAGTTTTAATGAGAAATGTATATTTAAAAATTCATTCTGGTACTGTATTTTCACACACAAAAACACAAATCTGGACTATAAGGCAATTGCCTAATGATTTCCCACTAAGACTCACAAAAATCCTTGTTTGATGTAAGGAGTGAGTAGAAGCATTGGCAGGCATGGTTTAGTGTATGTTACTGTTCTTTGGCCCTCCAAAAAGTCAACAAGCAAAATGCCTTGAACTTCCCCCAAAACTGCTGCCATGACTTTGCTCTTAACCTGTCTACTTTTCCTTTAACTGGACCACTTCTTCCACTTAGAAACCAATGCTTTGATTGTACTTTCTCTTCAGGATCATACTAGAAAGTCAATTGCCAACTTCTGTTAAAATTGTTTTTAAAGATGTTTCAGAATCTTGATCTAATTTGTTTAAAATTGCTATTGAAAGCTCTGCTATAGCCCACAGCTATGACCATGACATTCTTGGTGTCTGTTGATCAGAAACTTTGCCCCACTTAAAACGTTTAGTCGGGTTGAGTAAGCTGAGAGACTGAACTGCACCCATTGAGATGCCTGTGGTGTTGGCTATTGTTTCTGCTATTAATTGTTGATCCCCTAACTGGGGAACAAACAGGTTTGGTTTTGTTTTATTTAAATATTGTGAAATATTGTGAAATATTTATTTAAATATTGTGAAATGGTCTGCTGCTGTGGGCATCGTTTTCAACATCATCTCATCCTTTTTAATGTTTAAAATTATATTATTTATTTTATTTTACTTTTTATTATTTTATTTATTTTTTTATTATTCTTATTTTTTGAAACATTCAATTGCTGTACGTCATTTATCTTGATAAAAGAATTTACCCAACATGAAATACTTCTCCGGCCACTTTAGTTTAGAATACTATAGCTGCTATTATTAATAGGTAATAAACCACTTCTGTGTCCCACTAATGGGACACACACTGCCTTATTTTTTTCTCCTGATATCTTTCTCTATACTCTTCACACTTCCCCTCTCTTGCACACTGTCTTCAGCATCGATAACTATTTTCATTACTTTAATTTCCTCCAATATTTCAATCTCTACCATAGAGTGTGGATAGTTGGTTTATATTAAGTGGATACATACAGTATCTTTCTTTCATAGCTTTATTTGTTTCACTCAGCAGTAAATCTTTCATAATCATCCACTTTCTATCAAATGCCAGGGTCCTGTTGTTTTTTATGGCTTAATAGTATTCCATAGTGTACATGTGCCACACTTTTTCAGTCGATTCATCTGTTTGTGGAAATTTGGGTTGGTTCCACGTCTTAGCAACTGTGAATAATGCCACAATCAATGTTGATGTGCAAGCGTTTTTCTAGCTGAGCATTCTCCTGTCCTTTAGGTAGATACTCAGAAGTGAAATTGCTGGATCAAATGGTAGTTACATTTGTAGATCTTTGAGGAACCTCCATATTGTTTTCCACAATGGCTGGATGAATTTATATTTCCACCAACAGTGTAGGAGAGTTCCTCTCTCACCAAAACCCTGCCAAAATTTATCATTTTTTGTATTTTTAATCTTTGCCATTCTGACGGGGTTAAGTGGTATCTCATTGTGATTTTAAAAAGCATCTCCTTTATGATGAGGGATGTTAAGCATTTCTTCATATGTTTTTTGGCTGTTTGTTTGTCTTCCTTAGAGAGATTACTGTTCAGCTCATTTTCCCATATTTTGAGTTTTCTGTGTATTCTGATTATCAGTTTCTTATCCAAGGCATGGTTTACAAAAATATTCTCCCATTCCAAGGGTCGATGATTAACACTTTTGCTGTGCAGAAGCTTCTTAATCTAATATAGTCCCACTTGTTTATTATCGAGATTGTAGCCTGTGCTTTGGAGTCTGATTTAAGAAGTCTCTGTCTACCCCAATGTCTCCCAGAGTTTTCCCAGCATTTTCCACCAGTTGTTTTATAGTTTGAGGTCTTAGATTCAGATCTTTGATCTATTTTGAGTTGATTTTTCTTAATGGTGAAAGATGGGGATTCGGTTTCATCTTTCTGCAGGTGGATGGATACCCAGTTTTTCCAGCACCATGTGCTAAAGAAGTTTTCCTTTTCCGACTGGATTGCCTGGTACCCTTTGACAAAAATCAGTTGGTTGTGAGTTCATCTCATCCCTTTTTAAAAGTGAGTTATCCATTTATAAATTGCTTTCTTCCTTTTCCAAGAATTTGTTCTATAAAAATGAGATCCAGAGAAAGAGAGATAGAGATGCAGAGAGAGACAGAAACTTCAGCAGAGTCCCAATGCTACATCTACACCCAGTCTTTACTGATCCGGCTCATGAGCATACATGCATGCCTTGAATGCACGGGAAAGTGTTGGGGTAAGAATCCACAAACTATCTCATGTGCCACCACCATGTCCTTGCCTTGTTCCTGTAAACTGCTGATTTCTCTGAAGCATTTCCTTAAACATTTCGTAAAGCATCAAGAACCACATTCTTCCACCCAAGCTTTACTATAAATTTGATGTTTGTTCTTGCTTCAATTTTAGCAGAATTCTTGCGGTTTTGATAGAGACTCTTTTCATACTGATATAAATATTTCTGATATTGTGATAATCTTCTTAGTCCACAAACTAAATATTATTCATGCAAACAAATGTTTGAATTCATGCATACATTTTAATAATATTCTTGTCCTAAAGTTTTCTGAAGACCATACACAAATAATGGATTAAAAGTGTGATTGGGAATGAGGATGAGGTGAAGAGACGAAGGCGGTGGCTGGAACATGCTCGTCGGCAGGACAGGAGGACCAGCCAATTGGTGCTGAGGTACTTCATGCATGGGGTGTGCCAGGAAGGCAGCCATTGCCTCTTCTCACGTGACCTGTCCAACAGCAAGCCGTCCACCAACTGCAAGTACTACCAGAAAGGCTATTGCCCTATAGGACACGTTGCAGATACAATCACAAGAGACTCTCTGCTGTGGCGGGCTGTTCCTTGAGCGGCGGACCCTCCCTGGGCTTCCACAGCCCTCACCCTCCTCTAGACCTCACGGTGCCCTCCAGGAAGGCTCACTCTAACGACCCTGGGAAGCGCGAGAAGAGAACACTGGTGTTTAGAGACCAAATTCTCTCTAGCCTGGCTGAAGCAAAGACCTGCTTGAGCATGATGAGTAACCCTAGCGGCTGCCACAACCCCCAGACCGGCCGGGAGGGTAAGCCATACTCCTACCTGGGTGACATCAGGACTGGCCTGGATGAGCTGGAGGCCTGCCAGGAAGCAGCAGCTGTGCTCTTACACGTCCTCCAGGGAGTACGGCTTTGGGGAGGCCTGTGCCTATCTGCACAGGGACTTGTGAGATATGCAGGCTGCGAGTCCTGCACTCCTCCCACCCAGAGCAGAGGAAAGCTCACTAAAAGATCTGTATGTCGACGTTGAAACACGAGATGGAGAAGGCCTTTGCCTTCCAGGCGGGTCAGGACAAAGCATGCAGTGTCTGCATGGAAGTGATCCTCAAGAAGGCGTCGACCTCGTAGCATCGGTTTGGGCTCCTCTCCAACTGCATCCACACCTACTGCCTGTCCTGCATCTGGCAGTGGAGGTGCGCCGAGCAGTTTGAAAACCCCATCATCAAGTCTTGTCCAGAATGCCGTGTGGTATCAGAGTTCGTCATTCCAAGTGTGTATTGGGTAGAAGATCAGTATAAAAAGAATGAGTTGATTGAAGCTTTCAGAGGATGAAGAAAAAAGCGTGTAAATACTTTGAACAAGGCAAGCGGACCTGCCCGTTCCGAAGCAAATGCCTTTACCTCCACGCTTGTCCTGACCGGCGGCTGGCAGAGCTCGAGAAACCTCAAAAGCAGTCCAGTTCTGAAGACTCCTTGAGTTTCTTTAATTCAGTGTGGCTCTTCTTTAGGATGTTCAAGTGTTAATTTGTTGAAGAAGCATCCATTTGCTATAAATATGTAGGCATTCATTTGACGAAGAAATATTCCTTTGATATAAATATATTGAATAAAAATTTCAGTAGATGCCCTCTGTAATTCCCATAATATTCTTTACCAAGTGATCATCATGAGCTCAGTATTATTGCATTACTTTTCTACACTTAAAATCTAAGAAAGCCTTTCTGGACTCTCAATATTCCTGTTTTTTTAATACTACTTTCAGAGAGGAGGAATACAGGTCTCTGTGTAACTATAATAGAATCATAACAGGCCCTGTAATATCAAGGCAATACTGTCCAAAAAGTATAAATTAGGAGGAATCTCACTTCCTGACCCCAAAATATGTTCCAGAGCTGTAATAATCAAAACAACATGCCAGCTGAATTTAAAAAACGTGCCACCTATACACTACAGAATATTACTCAACCATATGAAAAAAATAAGATCCTGTAATTTTATATTAAGTGGTTGAGCATAGATATAATGCAAAGTGAAGGAATTCAAACCATGAAAGACAAATACTGTGTGTATGTCCCTATTCAGTATATATTTCAATTATGTCTGTATTACATGATGGAAATTGAAATTCCTACAGATACAATGTTAGGGAAGACAAATGTGAATACTAGACACTATAGAGGAAGTGAGTGGACCGCAGAAGGTGGTTGGAAGGGCTTAGATAGGAAAAATTTGACAGACATAAGAATATAAAGCTTTTCAATGGACAAGGTGTATGTGGTGATATCCTTGATTTGATGGTAACATAATGTATGTTTTTGTAAAACTATATTGTGTGCTATGGAGATGTACAACAATTAAACAAACAAAAGAAGAAACAAAAGAAGACACACATAAATGAAAAAAATAT
Organism: Tupaia belangeri chinensis; assembly: GCF_000334495.1. Classification (NCBI taxonomy): domain Eukaryota; kingdom Metazoa; phylum Chordata; class Mammalia; order Scandentia; family Tupaiidae; genus Tupaia; species Tupaia belangeri. The sequence continues at coordinate 1,158,102 of NW_006203544.1, read as the reverse complement.
CTTGTGGGGAAAATGGCATGATACTGGCACAAAAAAAACAAACACAAAGACTGATGTAATAGAACAGAGGATCCAGAAATAAACCCTAAATCATACAGTCAACTGATATTTGACAAAGGATACAAGACGATGCAGTGGAGAAATGATTCTTTTCAGCAAACGGTGCTAGAAGAACTAGATATCTACCCTGCAGAAAAGTGAAACTGGACCCACCTCTCTCACCAATAACAAAATCAAATCAAAATAGACCAAAGATTTTGATGTAAAACATCAAACAAGCCATAAAACTACTAGTGGAAAATGTGGGTAACTCTTGGAGACATTGGAGTAGGCAAAGATTTCTTAAATAAGACCCCTAAAGCACAGGCAATTATTCCAAAAATAGACAAGTGGGATATTATAAACTAAAAGCTTTCTACGCAGCAAATGAAATAACAATTAGAATGAAGAGACACAGAATGAAAAAAAAAACTATGTTTCTACGCAGCAAATGAAATAACAATTAGAAGAAGAGACACAGAATGAAAAAAAAACTATTTGCAAACTATGCTTTAGGTAAGGGATTGATAACCAGAGTATATAGGCAACTCAAGTAGCTTGCCTACAAAAAATGAAAAACCCAATTTAAAAAGTGGACAAACAAGCTGAACAGCTAACACTCTAAGGAAGAAATATGAATAGTCAAAATGTATATTAAAAATGTTCATCATCTCTTATTATAAGGGAAATGTAAATCAAAAGCACAATGAGATTTCACTTAACCCCAGTCAGAATGACTATGACAAAAGTAATAATAATAAGGAATAAGAGTTGGTGAGGCTATGATGAAAAGTGAACCCTTTTTACACTGTTGGTGGGAATGCAAATTACTTCAGATACTGTGGAGAAGAGCATAAAGTTTACTTAAAAACTTACAAATGTTAACTACTGTATGAGCCAGTTATTCTACTTCTTGGTATTAATCTAAAGGACAGGAACAGCCAGAAAGTCATTTGTATACTTATGTTTATTGCAGCATTATTCACAATTGCTAAAACATGAATACAACATAATGCCAAAGAACTGATGAATGAATTGAAAAGCTCGGGCACATAAACTCTATAAAATACTATTCAGCCATAAGAAATGATGAGCCCCTGCCATTTGACTTAAAGTGGGTAAACATAGAAGATTTAATACTCAACTAAGTAAGTCAATTTAATTACTTATGAATGACAAACACTGTACATCCCCACTCAGTATGGACTGAATGTCTGCATTGTATGGCAGAAAATAAAAAAAAATAATTGAAGATACAATAGTAGGGAGGGCATATGTAGGTGCAAGAAATGATATGGGAGAGGAGTAGATGGTAGAGAGTGGGTCAAAGGGGCTCAGGGAGAAAAAGCAAATACAATCATGTACAAGATTGTAAAGTTTTCTGTTGAAAATGATGTTTATGGTAATATATTTAATTTGTCGCACACTGCATGCATGCCTTGAAAAACATATTATGTACTACAGAGCTGTACGATGATTCAAGGCAAATAAGCATTCATAACAAATAAAAATGACCTCAGTTTATTCCTCTTACGATGACATGGAAAAGACTACACAATATAGGGACCAAATATGAAAAATAATCTTGCTAGTGGGGCATTGAATTGCTGGGACTATAAAGTTTTTCTGCTTCATTGAAAATGAGTCTTCATATTATTTTAAATAAAATGGAAGGAACTCTAACTATGTTCCAATGCAAGGTGATATTCCATATTTAATTTTAGCTTAGACTAATACCATGCATATTTATTCTAAGCATAGTCCAATCTTTTTTGGTTTATGCAATGTGGTAATTAATATCTGAAGGAACTGATAGTATTAAATAGTGTAAAATATTACCTAAAATTCTACAAGTCATAATTTTTCCATTCTCATGACATTAATTAATAGTTTTATATTGCATTATGGTTTACTAAAGTAACACAGATTAATTTAAGATATTTAAAGATGTGAGATCTATTATTAGTAAGTAGTACAGAAAATAATTTATTAATTATACTTATACTTCATTTATTGACATTTCTAAAATGTGTGTCACTACAGAGAACCATGTAGCCATTATGATGGTTGTTTATTGTAAGATTCTAAATCCTGTGTTGGAAAGCCTAAAGGCATTCTTTTATTTCTTCTGTTTACTTGTCAGTTTTTGGCTTGTCGAGTGATGGGTAAGATTCATCATTTTTCTGTCCCACAGTCATTCAGTGCTGTGAACTATTATGTTACTCTTTCAGTTCAGATAGATTCGCAATTCTTACATTTTGCTTGAGACTCTGGTTAGACTGAATCCCCAAATGCAAAGTGAAAGTCAGCAAAAACAGCCAAGTTTTTCTTAGCTTTGGGTTGCAATAAGTAAAGTCAGAAATTTTCCAAACCAAATTGAAAAAGTGAAAAATAGCCCAAGGGCAATAAAACTCTTAACTACATAAGTAGTTGGAGGCATCATCACAAAATTTGGGGCGGCACTGAGTTATAGAGGAATATCAAGTTCCTTAATATAGGAATTGAATGTCGCCAATTTTATGTTCTACTTTCATTGCACTGTTTGACAAATGTTTGCCTGTCTCAAATATGAATTAAGATGAGCTGAATATAGTATAACTGTTTGCTCTGAACTGACCAAGATATCATTTTCCCTATTTTTTCATTGTTACTTTATGTTTTTATTTATGTATGACTTGGCCAGATATTTTCAGACATTTTATATGGATGGGCTATCATATTTGAGAGTACTTGATGGGGAGGTGTGGTGTTGTTGGTTGAAGATATTTTGATCAACTGGACTGTGGAGAAATGTTCACATATTGAAATGTTCACTTTGTAAGCTAAACAATGTGATTGAATTTATATAAAAAAATTAAAAAAGCTTATTTATGGTATACCATAAATTAATAAATTTATTTTAAATTAATACTAGAATTTTAGATTAATAACAGGATGATAATATTGTAGAATCAATGTAAAAATAAACAAAAAAATTCCTGAAACTATGAAAGGTCATCCTCAAAATAGCTCACTTTAGCCTTTTATTTGATCCTTAGATATGAAAAGACTAAATATTTGACTCCAATTGTTATTTATATTATAAAATTATAGTTAATATATTGTGAAGGCAATTCAGTGCTTTTCTCTTTATCTAAGAATTTCAATTAATAAATTGAAAGTGCATTTAACTGTTTCTTCCACAGTAATGGATACACCTGAGTCATTTGCTCTCTAATTTTACAAATTGATAGCTAGACAGAGAGGACAACATCACTGGGAAAGGAGTCAGATGTCATTTCAAACCAGAATTTCAAATATAATTTGAAAAAGACATTTTTAATAGTTAACAGTTTTTTGTGTAATTTTCTGATCTATATAGTGGATTTGTACCTTTGTGTGTGTGTGTGTGTGTGTGTATGAGAGAGAGAAAGAGAGTGTGTATTAGACTATCTCTAGCTACAGATTTTTAAATCAGACAACTGAGTTGTGTTTGTGGTTCACAACTTACTGTTTGGGAATAAAAGTCAAATTTTATAATTTTATTGAACATATTTTATAAGGTACAAATATTAATATTGTATCACATAATTATACATTTTGTACAATTATATATATATACATATATGTATATATATAGTGTACATATAATGTATATACAATTATATATAATGTATATATAATTATATTTACATATAATGTATATAATATAATGTTCCATTTTCATGGTAATGTCATAGGAGCAGAAAAGGAGTAAAAAATAGAAAGTGATTTTGGTGACTTAAACAGATGCTGGCAATGGGCATTTTTACTCATACTTTTGGCTAGTGAGTATCTTATTGATGTAACTCAAAAAACCATTTAGAAATAAGCAGTGGGGAAATACACGCCAATTCTTGATAATAGATTAAAAATCACAATCCAAAAGTTTAGAATATAGACCATGGTACAGAATTGGGATGACAGCAATATATGGTTGCAATCTCATAGCAGCATTGTAGAGAAAAAAACATAAAACAAATACTAAAAATTATAATTTAGGAAAATAATTCTGTAGGAAAATAATTCAGTATTTCAGTAATTATCAAAAATATCCAAAATAGAAGCCTAGTAAAATAACCACAGTTTCAGTCATATTCATTTTTATAAAATGGCAAATGCCCATGTGTTGCTCCTAGTAATTCCATTTAATGAGTTTTTAATAGAATATTGTGTATTTATATGTAATCTGCATACACCTAGCAAACTACATATAATTTTAAGGTTCACTAACTTTCACCATTACAAAATGTACTCATTTAAATTAAATTGTACTGATTGGTACCAGTAGATGGTGGAATGGTTATGTCGCTGGACTCCCATGTAGTCAACCACAGTTCGAGTCCTGGACCTCGTGGCTTAAACTCATGCTGGCCATGTATGCATGAGTGCCCAAGATACCAAAAAGAGAATGGAGGAGGGTGATTTCTTGCTTTCTGTCTCTCTGCCTCCTCTGTTTTTTTCAGTGAGCACACACACCGTATACCAAAAATCTCTTTAAAAATTTTTTTAAAAAAGAGTAACTGAGGACCTTTCCCTCATTTTCTACTCATATTTTTCAAACTTGGGATCATCCTTTAATGTCTGAATGGTCTCCTAACACACATTTTCATTTCCTGAAGATTTTATCTTATTGTGGAAATACAAGGGGGCAGAAATAATATGCCATGCAAATTGTATGAAGACCACACAGAATTAGACAGCCTTTATTTGACATTTATTTAGTTATTTGTTAGTCTGGTAAATTGTTCCCTCCTTATTTTATGGAGAAATGAAACATGATGAAACTAAAATATACTCATAATGGCCTAGACAACTCCTCATTGGTCAGGAGAGGTCAGCAGGTTCATGAAATCATATACTTTCAAGAGCCCCAGATAAGGCAGACTTTAGCTGTATGCAGCTGCATGCTCTATAAAATGGGCTTTATGAAATGGACATTTATAAGAGGGGGCATGAGTGTGCCCCTGCAAACATAGGAAAAACAGTCCATATTTATACACAAAGGCATTCAAGCTCATCTATTTCTCAGTATACTATAGAAATTACTGGGAAAGACAATTAACTAATATCCGACACCTGAGGAAAATGAATTCATAATATCTGCCCCATATTCTACAAGCTGGTTGTCAGATAACGTAAGACATTGTCTGGTAATAAATTATCAAATAACCATATTTGTGTCTACACAGAAGAAAAGAAAAAAATAAATTAATTAAATAGATCATAGATTCTCCCTTATTGCAACATTTGTCTAGTATTTAAAATGATAAAATGACTATTTTGTGGGCAATAATAGATATGTCATGAGAATAAGTTACCCTTTCAAAACACTTTGTGTTTTCTACATCGGTTAATCATAGTTTTCTAAAGCAAAACCTCCAAGATATCCATTATGTTCCCCATTGTATAACTGAGAAGATTAAGAATAAGTAACTTTCAGACATTTCACAATCAGCAAATGAAAGCTGAGATCCATACTAACATCTTTATAACCCTACATACCCCAAATTGAAATGGTTGTCACTCTAAGATTCCTGGAGCACAGAGGATGCCATATCCCAATTTATACTACAAATTTACATATATATATATATAATAAATTGTTACTGAGGAGGTGTTTTAGTAAAAAATAAAATGATAGTAGTAAAATATGTTTTAACAGAACAAAACAAAAATGAGCTAATAGGAGACAGGGTAAAGAAAAACAATTAAAATTGGTACCATAAGAAAGAAAAAAGAAATCCAACAGAAAGAGAAATATTATCATGATCAGCGACATCCGATGTATCTTTTGGTATCTTCCTGTTTGATAAAATAGTTATTATGAAAGAGACCCAGGACTGGAAACGAGAGTGACTTTGATGGTTTAATGCTAAGATTAACTGTATTACAAATTAAAACTGATCTATGAGAATAGATTCTTTCTCAATCCCCCCTCCTCTCATTTCAAACTTTCCTTTAAAAATATATCTGAGATAATCTTAAGTATGTGTCATAAGAGCAAGTGACTAGCACTGATTGAGAAGTCCTCAGTTCATGATGCTTAGTATTCTTAAACTCGGTCCCATAGCAGCGTGATTAAAAAGGGCTGCAAAGGGTGGTGACGCCATTATTGGCTGAACTGAAAAGTCCAGTGAATGTTAGCACTCACTATAAAACAAGTGTTTGAGGACTCATTGTCAGGCACTGTAACATTCAAATGTCTGAGAAAGCTTAGTATAGTTGATTATAATAGGGCAATTAAATAGAAAAACACCCACTTGTGTATCGTTAGCTTTAGAATTCAGAGAGTTCAGGAAACTCTTAGATCCTCGGATAATCAATCTTTTTGGTAATATACTATTTGAATGCAAGGGTCATTGGATAAAACATGACTGAACAAATTACTGTAAAGCAAGTTTGTTGCAGTTCTGAAAAAGGGAGAAAGTAACATATTATTTCTTTTATACATAAAATGTTAGCAGGCACAATCAGTCTTAGGCTTTTGTCAATGATAGGTCTGCTGTTGGCCTGAGGATGGAGAAGAGTAGCACCTTAGGTTGGGAAAGAGTTAATAGATGATTTGCAACCCATTCTTTCTTTTTTATAAATTTATTTTATACATTCAATGACCATACATTACCACGACTTGTAAAATGAATTTTCCCAGCATGAGTACACTGCACACCAGTTTGGTTAAAAATATTATCGTACATGTTATTGTCAACAAACAATCCTCCATTTCTGTGTCTTTTAAAAGTAACCCACCTTTCTATCCCAAGGATGTAGGGGAGAGAGGGAGAAGGAAAGCTTAAAATACCTATTCTTATCAAATCTCCTTGTAAACATACTAATCCTAATAACAATTATTACAAAAACATAGAGCTCTTAGCCAGTGAATGCTTTTAGTAAGATGTACTGTCTCTGTGTATCACTGCTTATGATAAACAGACCTGGAATCTATGGATGCTTGTCATGTAGCTGGTTGAAAAACTTCAATACTAATTATATAATTATCAGGGTAAAAAGGAGTTTTTTTAGTGACTGAAATATCATGTTTTGTGTAAGTGATGGCATGGACTGCATCTCTTAAAGCTATCTTTTTGAAAGGTACCTTTTCTATCATAACTGAATAAAGACAGTAGCACCAAGTGTTCTAGCTCCTTTCACATGGAGTTCTGCTCTGTGCAAGCTATGTTACACACTTAAAAATTTAGTGAGGCAAGATCTGCAGATGACGTAATGGTTATGTCACTAGACTCCTACGTAGTTGAATGCAGTTTGACTCCCAGACCTGGTGGCTTGAAATTCACACTGGGAGCATGTGCGTGCATGCCCCAAATTTCAAGAGGAGAATAAAGGAAAAGAGATTGCAGCATAGTCATCCCCCCCTGGAGGAGGGGTGATTTCTTGCTTTCTGTCTATCTCAGTGGCAAATGCATGTGCCCTATAACAAAAATCTCTCTAAAAATAAATGAGTGAGGCTTAGGGGCTTATGTTTACTTATTTACATAGTTTATCTTCTTGTGTACCCATAACATATTTTTTACTATTTTGCTAATTTAGAAGTACTCTGAAATAAAAAAAAATAAATAATTTATCCAAAAAGTCATTTTTAGCAGCCTTTGAACCTTGTGCACACCTAGTACAGAACTGGCAGTGGTCTGCCTTGTGTACTTGATTTTAGTGAAACAGATCAGCTTAAGATTTAACAGGACTGCAGTCATTTTGAAATTAAGAAAGGCCTCTAATGAGAACAATTTGACCAAGAGCTGAGTCATAGGGAGGTCTGTTTGAGGAATGGTGAGATAATAAATCAGGAATGAGTATTTAAAGTAAAACTGGAATCAGGATAAATACTCAGAGAAGTAGTTGACTCTGATTGTAATGAGGAATGCTATGCATGTCCTTGTACCTTGTAACTATTGGGTCATCTGGAAAGTCATGAGGCCTTTTTATATTGAAAAACTTGGAAAGATATGTCATGACCTTCCCAATGACCTAATATAAATACTGAGCACAGGTTGAGCTTTCCAAGACAGTTCGATGGTGTTTGCTGAGTGTTGCTCTATACCCAGTTATGTAAATAAACTCCCTTCTACTCCAGGCTCTGCCTTTCATTTCATTGATTGCTTGAAGAAGTAACCAGACTTAGTTGACTGGAAACATGAGGATGACTTTGTTTGAATGGGATTGAAAAGGGAGTTAAATAAAAATGAGCAACATTTTCTGGCCATGTATGCATACACACCACCAGGTTCACAGTCTGATTAAAGTCCTGAAATATGCAAGCTCTTGAGCTGTGGGAATCTTTTATACTCATTTGTAAATATTCCAGTGGGGTGCTTGTTCAACGTCAATGTGCATGCAAATCATATTGGTATCTTACTAAACAGAGAATCTATGATAGTTCACTTGATCTGGGAAGCAGCCACACACCATAAAACAATACTGATAATTCATAAAAACACTTTATTTTTGTTTGAGAGATTTTTGCTATAGGGCATGTGTGCTTGCAGGAGAGACAGAGAGACAGAAAATGAGAAATCGCCCCTCAGGGGAGATGGCCATCCTGCAATCTCTTCTCATTCATGCTCCTCTCAGAATTTTGGTCATGCATTGCCACATGCCTGGCATGGGTTTCCAGGCATTGGGTCCAGGACTTGAATCACGATCAGCCATGTGGGAGTCCAGTGACCTAACCATAAGGTCATCTGCTGATCCCAACTGAAAGCTCCAGGGTGTTTTGAGGTAAGTTCTTCAGATGGATGGTCTGGTAGCACTGTATAGGAAGCAATAACAATGACAGCATAAGTTTGGAGAAGACTATTTTTTTCCGTGTGTGTGTGTGTGTGTATGTGTGTGTGTGTGTATGCGCACGCACGTGCGTAGGATATGGCAAGCCAGGACCAAGTAAGCAGGAGTGAGATATGGAATAGGTCAGTGATAGTCTCTTCTTTGGACATTAGATCAGTGTACCTAGTAAATAAATCTACTAAAGAGGCCAGCAATGGTGTGGTGGTTAAAGGCACTGGACTCTCATATGGCTTACCACAGTTTGGGTCCTGGACTTAGCAGCTTGTTTTTTTTCACTTTCACTCTCTTTGTTTCTTTTGCTCTGTGGTAGTTAAGGCACTGGATTCCTTCCTAACCAAGGACATTTCCAGATCCAGACCTAGCAGCTTGCTTTCTTACTTTCTCTCCCTCTCTTTCTCTCTCTCTCTCTGGTGAGCACACATGCCCTGCAGCAAATTAAAAAAATAGAAGATAAACTTTTCAAAATTAAATAATTTTTTAAAAAGATCATGCTTTTGGAAATCTTAACTATGGATTGTTTTATGTTGATAATATGTTATTTTGGGGTAAAATATTATTTCAGAAATAGGTTAAAATATAGCACCACTTTATATCTTCCTACTTGGTAAATAACCTATAAGAAAAGCACCTAAGTGTTTTGTGTACTTCAAAACCTAATACAGGTATGAATTACATTGTTTTTAAAATATATGTTAAATTTATTTTGTTTCAAAATTTTAAAGCAAACTATGCTAGGTATAAACACTAATTGAAGTAGGAAAACAAGTTTAAAGAGAAAATATTGTGTACTTTAAAATTTGCTGAGATAGTAGATCTCATATTAAATGTTTTTAAACACAATAAAAAATAGTAAAAATAAAATCAAAGACTTTACCTTATTTTCAAAGAAAAGAAGAAAGCAATTAAAATCTCCACTTTGACCTTCCATTTCACCTACTAGATAAAAGGAATATGCAAATATGCAAATACCTTTTTGCATATTTTCCTGAACACATATGCATTTACCAGCCTAGGTTGCACACACACAGTATTGTTTGTTTTTACAGAAAGAATATCATACAATTTATATTATCCTTGCAAGTCACCATTTTAAAGTATGTCAACTATATCTCTATAAATGTGAAAGTAACAAATATATTTTAGTGAACATACACAAGTACTTTTAAAATATGGTGACATTTTAGTGTAATTACATAGGCATATATAAATATATATGTCCTATTTCCAACTAACTTATTCCACCCCCACCTTATATACCAGATAATCCTTTTTTGTTGTTGTTGTTAGAGAGGATTTTTGCTATAGGGTATGTGTGCTCATCAGAGAGACAAGAGAGAGACAGAAAGTGAGAAATTACCCTGCAAGGATGGCCATGCCACAACCTCTTCTCCATTCTCCTCTAAGTATTTTGGGTACTCACGTACACACACTCAGCATTAATTTGAAGCCACCAGGTCCAGGATTCGAACTGTGCCTGACTGTAAGTGTTCAGCGATGAAACTATTATGCCATTTACTGGTTCCCATTAATTTTTAATTTTTAAAATTTTTAAAGTTTTTGCCATTGTTTTTTGCTGGCCCCAATAAACCATGTTATTAAAATAAATATTTTTCCCCCAGTATTTATATATATTCTTATAAATTAACTTATATATCTGGTAAAATAGTTTTAAAAGGCCCCAGGGATGGGTGCAGCAGGTGACATGGTGATTAAGGCACTGGACTTCCACATGACCTGGGGTTCAAGCCTCAGACTTGGCTTGAAAATTATGCCAGGTTCATGCAAGTGCATGTCCAGGATCCTGAGAGGAGAATGGAGGAGAAGGGATTGCCGTATGGCCATCCCCTCTGGGGGTGATTTCTCTCTTTCCTTCTCACTGTCTCTCTCTGACAAATGCATACACCCTCTGTCAAAATAGATAAATAATTAAATAAATAAATAAATAAATAAATAAATAAATAAATAAATAGTGCCCCAAATGGCCTAAGGATTGAATGTTAGGTCATCCAAGGTTCGCATAATTTGCTTTGCCAACATTGTTTTTCTAGGATTTTTTGTTTTTGACATATCATAAATAAAGTGGTTCCATTGTAGGTGCTAGGTCTAAAAGTACTACCTGACATATAACCATGTCTCTGTATGACTGCTATTTGGTTTTGGTTTCAATGTTAGTTTGTATTTTTTAAAGTTAAATAAATTGAAAGTAAGAACATGTAAACTATAATTTTGAGTTTAATTTATAACCTATTTTTGGATAATATTGATTCACTTTCACATAGCTTCACTATATGGACACTACACAATATAATCAAGTTCTCTCTTGCTCTCACTCTGTGTGTATGCATGCACGCGTGTGTGTGTGCGTGCATGTGTGTGTGTGTATGCGTGTGTGTCTATGTTTGCTTGTTTCTTCTGCAGGGATGTACAATCAATAAGAGCATGGACTTGGTCTTTTTCCTTCCTCAGTGTGTTTCCTGTATCCACCATAATGCCTGACACTGAATAGCCAACCCATAAATAGTTGTTGAATAAATAAAGTGTGTTGTTCCCTGAGTTCAAAATATCTGAAAAGTTTGTAAGCACCACAGCCAGAGTGAGCTGTTTAGCATAATGTGCTGAAGGCAAAAACATTACTAAAAATTTCTTTTTTCTTTTAGAAACAGACTCAATCTAAAAGTTGCTTGGTATTTCTTTAATCTTTAATATATTACAACTATTCTAACTCTAGGATAGTAAATGGCAGCTCACCTTTAGCCAATTGTTTTTTGTACTTAACATACAACATGTGTTATGTAAAGTGTATGGAATTTATAGTCATGAAATATTTTCACCATATCATCTTTCTTCAAAATCTTTGAGCATGAAAGGATGGTGTTTACTACTCAAATACCTGGAAGGAAATGATTGGGAGAAAAAGTAAGCAATATGGCATTTCAACTTTCTCAGTGTTCTTTTCATTCAAACTCTATGATCATTTTCTATCCATATGAATCACCAATGGAATGAGATGTTAGAATTTCCTCTAGCTAGTTCCATTCAGATCTGGCTTACAAGAAGATTGCAGAATAACATTCTTGTTATGATTCTTTCTGCATCTAAACATAAATTTAATAAACATTTTTCTTTGCTGGAGATAAGGGAGCTGAAGCAAAATAATTGTCAACACAATTGAAATTGAAGCCACGGCTCTGAGCTTTCTAAGATGCAACGTGCAAGTGTGATTTTATGTGCAAATGTGGGTTTACATGAAGGAAGTGTATCATTTTCTAAATTTATGTTTTGATGATGATTTTATCTTAGCAAGAACTCTTTAGGTAAGTTTTTAAACATTTTATTCACTGTAACTCTTAGAAGCCTCACCAGAACCAGATGTAAGGAAACAAAATTACTCCAACACACAGATATAATTAAAATATGTCCACGTTCCTACATACAAGAGTACAAAAGTAAAATAAACAGTTGAAAGGTATTATCTTTCTCATAAAGGATTTTGATGTTGGGATGTTAGTGTTTCGATATTACCTAAACAGTAATAAGTACCTCACCCTGTCCCTGGAACCCATGAAAATGCCCTTAAATGGATATAAAGAATATAAAGTTACAAAAACTTTAAAAATAAGAAAACTAATAATGTATAGATAGAGCAATTTCTTCCTAATAAATGTTATGTTGAGAAAACCTAATTTGTATCATACAAATAATGACATAAATTTTTCATCTTTGATGACAAATTTAGATAGTAAAGCATATAACAAGTAGCATAAGGAATTAAAGTGTCTCTGTTTACCTTTTTTTCAAAGAAAAGAGCCCTGAAACATGATTTTTATTTACTTAACTTACTTTAGCAAAGCTATATATGGAGGCCCATATAGCCTAGTTTATTTAGCCTATTTGTTTTGAAAGTAGCCTATTGAGGTGGCAAGACATAGTGCTTGAAGAGTAGAAAATCGTTGATTTCTTCCAACCTGTACTCAGCCCTGTGAAGTCCAGTCACCTAACCACCCCACCACCAGCTATCTGTGCATGTTTGAACCATGCATAATGGTATAATATTGTATTGTCCCCCGCATGTTCAGAAGGTTGGAACAATAATAATGCAGTTGTGTGTCATAACATGTTGTACCCTCATGTACCTGCGTGATTGCCATTCTGGTTGAATCTCAGGTCCTTAGCATTGCATTTTCTTCTCTCAAAGGTTTGTGAAAATTGTGATACGGTCTTCAGGCTCCTGTGGTCCTACACTGACTTTCTCCTCCCTCTGTCTTGTGTACACCTAGGAGTGTGTGTTTGAACAAAGACATTTCCCTTTAAAAAAATAAGTAAATTTAGTATATACCCTTGGAGTTTATTCATTGAACTAGGGTACAAAGGCTGAAAGTTTCTGAAATAATTATGCCTAGATTTTCCAGTCTGTGGCTTAAGACATTGTATCTCCTCACTTAGGCCCAATTATGCTTATGATTTCTTTTTATATTATTAAGGGAAATAGTTTCTTAAAAATTCTTAAATCCCAGTGCTTCATTTTCTTTAGAGCATACTCACTGACCTAAAATTAGTTTTCAACCCTTCTCCTAAAAGAGAAAAAAACAAACTGTCTCTCTCTCTCTCTCTCTCTCTCTCTCTATATATATATATATATAGTATATAATACACATATTTTATATATATATATATACACACACACACACAATATATATATATATTTCTCCTATATTATTTTATTTCAGCATTGTTATACCTATAGGGAGAGATTTAATTCTGTATGACCTGCATATATGTACATATTTAAATGACACAATTACTCTGGTACTCAATTTGTAACTGCACTGCAAAGGCTTTGTTTTATAACTTTCAGTTTCATTCTAGCAAATATTAACTATTTTATAATATTTTTGAAAACTCAAAAAATGATTTTCATATGACACTTTAGATAATAGGGTGAAATACACATGCCATGCTTCTTACATGAATTAAATATCTCAAAAGGGAGTGATTAAAATGGAAATACTAAGAAGAGTCTGAACAATTCTTGTTAGACTCTGACCTTGTCAGCCTCTGATGAAAGGGAAAGGAGTATTAGTGAGGTACTACTTTTAGGGAGTTTACAGATTTTCTTTCCTTTTTTTATTGTTTTTTTAAATTACTAAAGTGAGCATGCACTCATTGAAGAGAGAGAAAAAGAGAGAAAGCGCCTTCCATACAATTAAAATGCAATCTCTTCTTCCCATTTTGGGGATTTAGAGCATGCATGTACAGATGCTAGACATATTTTTTAGGGTGCTGGGTTTAGGACTTGAATAGTACAGTCAGCCATGTTGCCACAGTGACCTTACCCACCATGCCACCAGTTGACATGATTTTTTTCTTTCTTTCTTTCTTCCTTTTTTTTGTTATTGGTTGTTGTATTTTTTCCAAATTGCCTTCACACAGATATAATTTGGAAACAAATACATAATTTGAAAATTGGTTTTATTACATGTGTTTTATTTACAACATATATTATCATTTCATTAAACCATATTCTAAAAATTCAAGCCACGATCGCATATATATTTGACATTCTCTATTCAATTCTGTTTAATTCCCATCATTTCAAACCATTTATTCTAAATTCTCATGAGTCTTTTGTACAAGTAAAATAACTTAAATATTTTATGATTCCATTTAAAACTGTTATTGATATTCACAAGACTAATTTTTTTGATGGAATCAATAACTTTAGACAAATATCTAACCATGGTTTAAAATATTGCTATGTGAATATTTAACTGGAAAGCAATTTAAACCAAAAAACCCTTGAGCAGTTTCCAAAATTCATAATATCAGTTTTATCTTTATTGAAATTCACTACAAAGTAACTACATTAAACTTATATAACAGGTACTTTGTAGGAGCTAACTTGGGGAAAATAAAAAGCTCCTAAATCCAAGCCAATATATACACAATAATTGAAGCATAGCAAATTTGAGGCAATAATGTACAGAATATATGACAGCAGTCCCATAGATTATACCTGTAATGGAACTGAAAACTTTCTATAGCATACTGAAGTCATAGCCAGCCACATTACTCATGTGTTTGTGGTATTGCTGGTGTAAACATACTTACTGTGCTACCAATCATATAACAGCATAGCACATTTGATTATGGAATGCACATAACGCTTGATAATATTGAAATTATTGTGTCTGGTGTATTTATATATGATAACCTACTTTTTATCACTAGTTTAGAGTGTGTTTCTATTTATTAAAAAAAAAAGTTTACTGTAAAACAATATGTCTGCATATGACAATAGTTGCTTATTGACCAAATCTTTTAATTGAAGAATTTATATTGTGGTTGATTTAATATCATGTTTTGTTCATTGTGGTTCTTCTAGAGGGGCAAAATTGGCGGTTGAAGAAAGTGATGTTGACTATAACAACCCTGTGTAGGCCTAGGCTAATGTATGTGTTTATGTAGCAGTTTCTTTTATAAAAAAATAATTATTTAACATTTTTAAAAAATTTTAAGAGGTTTTTGCTATAGGGTGTGTTCGCCAGAAAGACAGAGAGAGGCAGAGAGACAGAAAGTGAGAAATCATATTCTGTGGGTATGGTCATGCCGCAATCCTATTTCCTCCATTCTCCTCTCTGGATCTTGGGCACGCACACACATGCACCCAGCGTGAGTTTAAGCCACTGGGTCCAGGACTTGAATCGTGGTTGACTACATGAGAATCCAGCGACATAGCTATTACACCAACTGCTGGTCCCTATTTAACTTTATTATTTCAGTCATTTATTTTAATTTGACTTGAGAGAGAGATAGGAAAATTGAGAAAGCAAGCCACCAGGCCCAGGATTCAAACCTTGGTAGGCCATATGGTAGCGTTCAGTGCCTTAACTACCATGCCACTTGATGGTACCCTATGTCTTAGTTTTATTACTAAAGTCTAATAAATACAAACAGGGACCAGCAGGTGATATGGTGGTTAAGGCACTGGATTCCCACATGACTGATTGTGGATCTGGTCCAGGACCTGGCAGCTTAAAAAATCACATGTGCATGCCAAAAATCCCAGGAGAAAAATGGAGGAGAATGGTTCGTGCCATGGCCAATCACAATGGGGGTTGATTTCTAACTTTTCTTCTCTCTGCCTATTTCCAACAAGTGCACACAACCTATGGTCAAAAATAAATAAGTAGGACTAGCAGTTGGTGTAATGGCTATGTTGCTGGACTCCCATGTAGTCGACCGTGGTTTGAGTCCCGGACCCGGTGGCTTAAACTTACACCGGGCGCATGTGCACGCATGCCCAAGATCCCAAGAGGAGAGTGGAGGAGAAGGGATTGTGTAGTGGCCATCCCCCCTGGGGGGTGATTTCTCGCTTTCTGTCTCTCTGTCTCTCTCTGTCTGTCTGGCGAGCACACATGTCCTATAGCAAAAACCTCTAAAAATTTTTTTAAGAGATATGATAAAGAGTAAGAATAGAAAGAATATTTTTGTACAGCTGTACAATGTGTTTGCATTTTAAGCTACGTATTATTACAAAAGGGTAAATATGTTAAAAACCATTGAAAAGTTTATAAATGAAAAATGTTACAACAAATTGCGTTTATTTATTATTGAAAAAAGATTTTTTTAATAAATTTAGTGTCATCTCTGTGTATAGTGTTTATAAAGTCTACAGTAGAGTAGAGTAGTAGGCTTTTACATTCACTCATCACTCACTCACTGACTCACTCAGAGTAACCTCCAGTTCTGCAAGCTCCATTTATAGCAAGTGCCCTCTAGCAGTGTACCATTTGTTATATCTTTTATGCTGTATTTTTACTACACCCTTTGTATGCTTAGATGATATTTAGATACACCTACACTTAACATTTGTGTTACAATGGCCTATAGCTCTTAGTACAATAACAACCTGTCCAGGTTTTAGCCTAAGAGCAAGAGGCTATACCATACAGGCTAGGTGTATAGTAACCTATAGAACTTAAGTTTGTGTAAGTGCACTCTAGGATGTTTGCACAATGATGAAATCACCTTACAGTGTATTTCTCAGACATGTTACTATTGTTAGGGACACAACTGTGTGTCAAGGATGTAAATACTAGATGAAGAGCCAGAATAATGAAAGGTACAAAAAGGTGTTAGCACTGACTTGACCATCAGTTGTAAGACATGTAGTTAGCGTGGTACTATATTGTGCATACATCTGAGTTATCTATTTAAATACAATAATAACAATACCAAGAGGGCAAATACAACGATGAATTTCTAATCATAGAAAATCATTAATATAAAGAATATTTACATCTAACTACATCTGTCACAGAGTAAGGAGTGAGAATCAGATGTGATACACTGTAGTGTAGATTTGGGACTAGCAAAAGATGAAATTATATAAAGCTCATGCTATTTTAATTCAGAATGTGCTAGCTAACAATATTCTCCATGGTAAAATTGCCCAAAGACCAGAATAATCAAAATATATGAAATATGAAAGTGTAAGCAATATCTACAAATAGATCTCTAGATAATTCTAATGATTCTTACAGAAGAAATTTATCTATAATAAAGTTTGAGCACATTTCAACAAAAAATATTTCCTTTATTCCCCTTCATAAAAGATCAATTTGAATTCTGTTGAGGATCAGATGATTTTTAAAATGGCTTCTAAACAAACAAAGGAAAGAAAGCCTTTCTATTTATCATAGCACACTCCACACCCTTTTGTTAATTGAAACATAGAAAACTTTATCTATCCTCTCTTCCCACTTGTTACTTAGAAAATTACACTCCAATCATTGAAATTTAGCCTCATTAATTATCTCCGGCGTATCTTTATATTTTATTTTCTATTATTTAATACGTAATTCCTCATTTGAATTCCTATGTTACTATGAGACTGCTCAACAATAAAGAACTAACACCAAAGATAATGTTTATTGCTATCTACGTTTTCAAGGTTTCTTTCATGATCAGTTTATAGTCTTCATTTTAAAGGAATTCAGCTCATTCTTATGTGTGTGTATGATATATATATATATATATTTAGAGAGAGAGAGATAATGAAATAAAACACCCTACATGTTAAATAGCTATTGTGTCAAAGATGGTAGAACTATTCATAAAAATTTTTAAAAGGTATGAAAATGCATGCTATAAAAGAACTATACATTGATTTCAAAAATTTTGGGTACCAAAATAAACTCAAGGTTTAATTCCAATATTTCTGAACTTTTGAAATTCTCTCTTACATGTATGTACACACGTAAGTGCACATACATATTTACTTTTAATATACTTGGATTTCCATATATTTTCTTGTTGTTTCGTTGTTCTTTTTTGTTTTGCTATAGGGTACATGTACTTTCCAGAGAGATACAGAAAGACGGAGAGAGATCACCCCCTTCCAAAAGGGAATGACCATGCTGTAGTCCCTTCTCCTCCAGTCTCCTCTGGGGATTTGGAAATGCATGCACATGTGCAGAACATGACTTCCAAACCCCGGATCCCGGACTCCAACTGCGCACTTGGCCATTTGGGATCCAGTTTCCTTAATCTCCACACCACTTGCTGCTGGCCCTAGATTTCTGTATTTTTAGTGAAAATGAACCAAAAAAACCCTAACTGTCTAATAATCATACCCAAGTGAGTTCTGTAATTGCAGTATTTGTCTTTCTCTAGTATAGTATCTCTTATTGTGATGTTGTGCATTATCTTTGTCAATATGGAAGTATTCATGTATTAAGATATGAGTGTTCTGGTAAGAATTTCTTCTTTAATATTTTATTTTATACTTTAATTTACTTTTTACATTTATTCACTGTACATCACCACATTTCTATCTGAACCATTGTTATAACATTTTTGGAGTGGTGAGGTAACTTCTGACCACACTTGTCTTTTAAAAGAATTCTATTTTGGGTCTGGTTGCTTAGCACAGCAGGTAGGTTTCAGGTGTGCTTTTGTACTGCCTAATGGAGCTCTCACATAAAGATTCCAGCATACAAATACTGCTCCAGCTCTGTTTTCTCTTTTATAGGGCAAGCATGACAGTGCATTTTTTTTTTTTTTAGCAGAACTTTAAAAACAAGTTGGGCATACCACTTTCATAGTCATCCCTGCAAAACCAGCTGTCAGCCAATAGGTTCCTTTAATCTATGGATTGACAGTCCCTTCTGCAGAATAGAATTAGGGTTAGAGTCCCAGGGTAATGGCACAGAAAAGATGGACAATTACAACCAGCTCTGTAAATCTGAGCTCTGGAGCTGCCATTGCTTGTTACGAGAACAGTAAGGATGGAGAGGAATTTTTCACTTCGTAATACCAAGTGCCTTCTTGGCAGTAGATAAGCCTTTGCATTATCAAAGAAGCACAGTGAAACTGTAGAACAACCCATATGAAGAACTTTTGTACATTTTTTCTAGAAAGTATAAAATAAGGAGGTCTCACCTGTGCATTATCTTGAGTGAGGTTTCCATATAAATTCTAAGAGGCCTGATATGAATTCTGTCAGACACAGGCACAAATCTTGTTTGCAGTATGCGGAATGTTCTAGGAATTCTAAATGGTTGAGACAAGTTGAAAAAAGCGCACATATGTACCTGATTGATATTTAGAACTTTGTTTTAAATTTTATTCTCATAATAAAGTTATGTCCACGTTAATATTTATGACATTTTGACTTCTTTTAAATAAGAAGCAATAGAAAGAAATTGTAATCAATTGAATGAAAATACATAAATATTTTTCTTTTTACTTTTACCCTTGGTATTTCTCCCAAATACTCTGCTCTGTGTCTTTGATATGTTATTCTTTATTCTCCCCCGACTCCAGTTTCTCAGGTGTTCATGTTTTCATTGTCAGTCATGGTGAGCTACTTCTATTCATCCTAGAAACATTATTCTTTATTTATTAGTGTTAATTTTCTATAGGACATGTGCAGCAATTGGAGAGAAACAGAGACAGAGAATGAGAAAGAGAGAAAAAGAAAAAACAAAAGAAAGAAAGAGAAAGAGAAAGAGAGAGAGAGAAAGAGAGAGAAAGAGAGAGAGAAAGAGAGAGAAAGAGAGAGAGAAAGAGAAAGAGAAAGAGAAAGAGAAAGAGAAAGAGGAGAAAGAGAAAAAGAAAGAGAATGTATAAACACCGCCCCTCCCAGAGGAGAGGACCACTCTAGAATCTCATCTCCTTCATTCTCTTCTCAGAATCTTGGACACACACATAAAGGTGTCCCGGTGTGTTTCAAACCACTGGGTCCAGGACTTGAACCATGCAGACAACCATGAGGAACCCAGTGCATTAACTATTATGCCACCTAGATGACCCCAAAGTATTCTTCGTTCTTATTATACATATTTCCATTTCTTTTCCCATTTCTTCATGGATCCAATTCATTCATCAAGCTGTTCTCTGGGAGGCTATCACCCATTCCATTTAGACATAGTTCCTCTGTGAAAGTATTGGTCATCTATTTTGTCATTAATATTTATGACATTGAGAACTTTGAAGACTGAAATCACTTTATTATCTTATTATCACCAGTGACAAACACATTGCTTAGCAAAAGGTAGTGATCATCATAACAAATGAAGCAAAAGTTTGAAAAAAATAATAAATTGATCAATAAATAGATGACCTGGGACCAGCAGTTAGCGTAATGGCTGTGTTGCTGGACTCCCATGTAGTCGACCGCAGTTCAAGTCCCGGATCCGGTGGCTTAAACTCACGCCGGGCGTGTGTGCGTGCGTGCCCAAGATCCCGAGAGGAGAATGGAGGAGAAGGGATTGCAGCGTGGCCGTCCCCCCGGGGGGGTGATTTCTCACTTTCTGTCTCTCTGTCTCTGTCTGTCTGGTGAGCGCACACACCCTATAGCAAAAACTTCTCC
Organism: Tupaia belangeri chinensis; assembly: GCF_000334495.1. Classification (NCBI taxonomy): domain Eukaryota; kingdom Metazoa; phylum Chordata; class Mammalia; order Scandentia; family Tupaiidae; genus Tupaia; species Tupaia belangeri. Next base: position 1,137,371 of record NW_006203544.1, on the reverse strand, counting down.
AAAAATCAATCAATCAATCAATCAATCAATCATTGAATGACCCAACTTACAGAAGGCTTATTCTTAGAAAAATAGACATATACCAGAATCCTACGGTAAGCAATTACTTAGCAAACACTTAGAAGATAGAATCTCCTTTCCAAGAAAAAATAGAAACATCGACAAGCCATTTTTTTCCTCCAATAATAGCAAATACACTAAAAAAGATACTACAAAACACCAGATCTTTAGATTCAATCTGGGGACCTTCAATTCAATCATAGTTGAAA
>NW_006203544.1:1093197-1137087 GCF_000334495.1 Tupaia belangeri chinensis | reverse complement strand
TTCCCAAAAAGAGTAAATTGTTTCTTCGCTAAAATACCAGTCAAGCTTGCTGGACTCTAGTGTCACCTTTACTTCTGTATAATAAAGCTTACCACATTTTATAATGCAGTTATTTAGATAAGTACCTTTATAATGGTTTATTTTTGGATTTATGTTTGGAAATTACATCTAATGATAATAATCACTTCTCTTTTGCCAAGCATTGTATTAAGCATTGCAAGCATTATCTCATTTTATTGAAACACCAGAACTCTACATTTTCACATAAAACAATAGAAATTTAAAAAAGGTTAAGTAAATTCTTCCATTTAACATAAATACTAAGAATTGAAATCAAAATGTAAAAGCACTAATTTTGTCTGAAAACAATAGCATGATGCAAGGATTTATTATTGTGCTGTATTGCTTTTCCCCCAACTTATGTTGAAGTTCTAATTGCCATGCTTCAGAATGTAACCTTATTTAGAATTTAACTCTAGAAATTTAATAAATTTTATATTGTAACCATTGTTTGTTTTGTATTACATTTTTTTTCTTATTGATTTGAGGAAGGATATGTAAAAATATGAATTATAATCTTTTGGAGAGAGAAAGAGACAAAAGGAGGATGTAGAAGAAGAAGAGTTAAAAATGCACCAAATTGCGGATAGTACTTACCTCTAAATTGCAAAGATAAAAATATTCTCAATGTGGATATGAGGGTAAATATGAAGGATTCATGATGGTTAATAACATTTTGATATTTTTTTTCTTAATGATTTATTTTTCTTGTAACAATACTGGATGGCCACCTAAAATAGTTTTTCATTAACTGGGTAACTCACCCCTTTATTTGAATTAAATATGTACAATTCAGCGACAACATTGCAGCCAACACAAAAAATTCTTCCAGGACTTGTGGTATATTTTTAAAATTAGGCATTGTACAACTCTCTTGGGCATTTCTAGATAATTGTTTTTTGCTAATAATTGGGCATTAAAAATAAATCCTTACTAGATCCTAAATCTCAGCTTAAGAAAACATTATTTATTCATTATTAACTTTCATAAAAAAATAATTTGGCACATCACAAGTTATTACAGCTTTCAGAGTCATGGTTTTCATAAATGGTTTGTTTTGGTTTAGAGGAGCCAAAGAGAAAGTGTACAACCTATGTAGAAATTGTCCAATCTTGGGTCAGTTGATGGTAGGTAAGGCGACTAGATCCTACATTGCTGCATGTGTGGTTTGAGTCTAGATGCAGGAGCATGAGGAGCAGTTTAGGCACATGTGCATGCATGCCAAAAGTCCTAAAAGAAAGAGAAATGAAGGAGAAGGGATTGCAGTGTGATGAACACTCGCCCCCCCACCCCGGGAAATGTTTTCTTTCTGTCTCTCTCTGGTGAATACACATTCTGGAAAACGTTTTTAAAAACACACGGGACCAGCAGCTGGTGTAATAGTTATGTTGCTGGACTCCCATGTAGTCGACCGCGGTTTGAGTCCCAGACCTGGCAGCTTAAACTCACGCTGGGCACATGTGTGTGTGCACCCAAGATCCCGAGAAGAGAATGGAAAATAAGAGATTGTGGCATGACCATCCCCCCTGGGGGGGGTGATTTCTCGCTTTCCATCTCTCTGTCTTCCTGGCGAGTACACGCGCCCTATAGCAAAAACCTCTCAAAAAAACAAAAGCACTGAAACATCAGTCTGGTACCATAATAAAATAACTAATGAAGGTATTGATATATAAGCAATATCATTGATTAAAAGAATTTATGTAAGTCAACTCAATGGGAATGTTACAAAATGCCAACACACAGAATCACAGGCATAACTTCTACCATCACAGATTTGAGTGGCTCCTGACAGAAAGGGTATATAGTATTTCTGAAGATTATGAATAATCTTCAGAATCCATGGTGCAGCCATAATGAAGTCGGACTCACTTGGCATCCACAGTTCAAATGCCCGGCCCAGTCAGCCTAAAACACACTGGGCGTGTCCATGAGTACCCAAGATCTGATGGGCTGGAGGACTAGACGAAGGGGATCTTGGCATGACCAGACCTTGTGGAGGGTGCTCATTTCTCTTTCTCTCTCTCTCTCTCACATGCATGCATAGGCATTTTATCCTGAATAAAGAAAATAATTTAAAACTTAATACATCTCTAAACATATCATGCTCAAATATCAATGTAATGATCTATAGGATATAGCACAGCTGCACTGCTTTGTGATTCAGAATAACCTCCTGTGTCTTGCTCCCATTGATTAAGTTATTAAGAAAAAAATTGCTAAAATGAAGTAAATCTGAAGAATGTGCTGAGCTATAATGACGATGACGCTGCATATATATTCTTTGAGCTTATTCAATTCTATTAATCTTCCATGATAATATATACCCAATTATTTAAGGATTACCCTTATAAGCATAATTCAGTGTTAGAATGATTGGGCTACAAGAACATGATAAATATTTAATGCATAAAATATAAACCAAGCTATCCCACAGACTAGTGGTTAAGGGAAGCAGACTCACATAACCAAAAGTGATTCAAATTCTGTTCCCAATTACTTCAGGCACATGTGCATGCATGCTTGAAATTCTGATAAGATGGAGAAATAAAGAAGGGATTGTGGCATGGCCACATCTCATTGGAGAGATGCTTTCTTCCTCACTTTCTGCCTCTCTGTTTCTCTCTGGCAAACACTTAACACTAACTGGCAATTAAAAACTAAAGCATAGAGAACAATGCTGATACTAGAAACTGTGTGGGAAGGGTGAGAAATTAGGGAGGGCAAATGAGAGGGAATCAAGGGGAAAAAGAAAGAAGCAAAACATTTAAGGGACACAAAGGTGGAAAATTATCTGATAATGTATATATCTTTAACTAAACCAATAAATAGTGTATTCATGATGGAAAAAATCATTTTGTATGCTATAATGATACACAGTGACTAAATGTAAAAAATTTATTTAAAAAACACTATAACCAATGATTAAATTTTTGAAAGCTTAAAAATCATTTGAAAAGTATATTTAAGGGTCAAAGTTTGAGTATTCAAATCCTGGATTTTTCTAAATAACTAAAACTGTGTGTGTGTGTGTGTGTGTGTGTGTGTGTGTGTGTGTACTGATGGACTGGAAGACTGTGGCGTGTTATAAACTACCAATTATATTCATATTATAACCCATTGGTATTAGTTTTTAATTTTTTTAAATAATTATTTTTTAACTCAATTTATTTATTTTAATTTGACCAGAGGAACAGAGTGAGAGAGAGAAGAGAAGGAGAGAGAAAGTGAGAAAGCAAGCTGCCAGGTCCAGGACTCGAATCCCAGTCTGCCATGTTTGAGTCCAAAGCCCTTAATCACCAGGCTACCTGCCCACCTCAGCCCATTGTTATTATAACCCTTTTGTTTCCTGTTTTTATATGTAATCTCATTAATTTTTAATAATAATTTAATTTTGCATGTAATCATTGTATATATTTATGGGATCAAATTTTCTATAATAACTTCAGCAAATTATGAGAACATGTGTTATTTGTATATCCAGTGCCTGCCTTATTTTGGGTAGCATAATTTCCTCTAGGATCATCTATTTTTACCACAAACACAAAATTTCACCTTTCTATTCCTGAAAAATATTTTATTGTGAATATATACCAACCACATTTTCTTTATTCATTCATTCATTGCTGGGCTCAGGTTATTGTGAATAGTGTTGCAATAAACATGGGAGTGTAAATATCTTTTTGACATATTGTTTCCTTTCCTTTGGATTTATACCCATTAGTGGGATTACTGAATCATAGGTAACTCTGTTTTCAGTTTTTGAGGACCGAATACGCTATGATTTGAATATGTCTTCCCAAAATTCATGTGTCGACATTTGATTGTGATGGAATTTAAAGGGTAAAAACTTAATCTGATTATGGTGTTGAAAGGTAGAGCCTTTGGGAGGAATTTAGAAACAGAGTGGGGCTCTTGGATTTATAAGGAGGGCTAAGAAAAGAGACGTGAAAACAAATGTACATGCCTACTCAGTTCTGTCATGTGACCCATCAGAAAAGAGGCCCTCACTGGAGCTGGTCCCATAGCCTAGTGGTTAAAGGAATCAGATCCTTCATGGCCACGCACCCTGTTTGAATCTCCATTCTAGGAGCTCGAAAAACACACTAGGTATGTGTGCTTGTGCATCCCAGATCTCACAGGACAAGAAATGGAGGAGACAGAATTTTGGAGAAAACATGCCCTATTGGGGAGGATTTTTCCCTTGCTCTCTGTCTCTTTCTCTCTATGGCAAGTGCATGACTCCTCTGGTTTAAACACACACACAAACCCTCACCAATTGGCCCCTGGAACTTGGTAGATCTCTCTCTCTCTCTTTTATACTTTTAAAAAAGATTTTATGATCCTGCAAATAAAAGAAATTTTACTATTTTACTTATCTTGTAAAGACATAGATATTTCTCTAAGAGATCACAGTATGTTCAAATGCCTGAGTTACTATATTATAGCATACTGGAGAAGTAAAAGCAAATATGAATGTAACTAGCTTATCTTTTTTCTCTTTTTGCATAAAACAGTATTTTCTTTTTTTCCTTCTAGGTTTGTAATTTTCCAATAAGAGACATATATTTGAGATGAGATATCATATACCTCTACAAATAAGGTAAGTCAGAAATTTGAAAAATTAGTATCTTTACTTAATATCTATCATTAATATCTGTATTCCCTATCCTCAAATCACATGGAGTTTCAAATATAGCAGGTGAATTAATGAATGTGACATCAAATCAGATTAACTGTAACATTAGCAACAAGCACATATTTAGAGGAGTTTAAAATTTTTTCTTATTTGCTCTATAATCCTGATAAAAAAAAGTTTTAATTTAAGAAATAGTAAACAGAGGGGCCAGCAGATGGCATAATGATTACATCCCTGGACTCTCATGTAGTTATCCATGGTTCAAGTTCTGGACCCAGTGGCTTAAAACTCATGATTGGTGCATGTGCGTGCTTGCCCAAGATCCCAAGATGAGAATGGAAGAGAAGGGATTGTGGCATGGGCATCCCCCTGTGTGTTGGGGGTGGGGTGATTTCCTAATTTCTGTCTCTCTGTCTCTCCAGCAAGTGCATGCACCCTATGGCAAAAATCTCTCTTAAAAAACAAAAAAGATAAAAGAAAGAGTAAATAGAAAAAAGAAAACCTTACTTAATCTAATTATTAATTTAATGTCTATATATAATTGTTGAGGTTGGTGAATATACCAATTATAACTTTGAACTTGTTCAAAGTTATAATTGGATATGTATTGTAGAAGACATGTACTCAATATTTTGTTACTATACTTTTTGACAAGATAAAATTAGTCCATGATCTAAAAAAAAAAACTATTAATTGAAATAAGATTTTTAAATAAAAATAATGACAATTAACCATTGTCAAATATTCATGACTAAATCTCACTGTGTTTAAGTATAGTGACATTATTTTATGGTAATAATCTGATCTCAGTAAATTTTGAAAAGAATTTCTGTTAAATTTTTTTTTCAGTTTCTGATACAATCCAATTTGGTAGGCTATGATACACCATATAAATTCACACACACACAAACATACACACTCAAATCTGTCCTGAGTATTTAATTTTACAAACCTTTTAATGTAAGTATGATTTGTTCAGGTCTTACATTCCTTTTAATATAAGTGTGATTTGTTCAGGTTTTTTGGGAAAGAGCCATACTATTTTTTGTCTCCTTTGTGTTTGTCTTAATGGCATTACTCATGAAAACTACAAAATATGAAACTTTAATATTATGAGAACATTATCTAACATAAATAATATAACATAATGTTACTGCAATTCCATCTCATAGATCATATGTTAAATCACATAGACTTGTATATTCCAGAAGATATACACTTTTAGGTATATCATATTTTTTTTCTGTAGACCATCTGCCTTATGAAAGTGAAATTCTCATAATATTTTCTTTCATCTGATCTCAGAAAATATGTGAATGGTTCACCAAGAGAGAAATATGAATAAACTCAGTTAAATACTGGGAGAATTCTTGTCACTTTAACTTAACATTTAGTAATACAAAAGAATTATGAAATTTGATGAGAAAAAAATATGAAAATATTTGTACACATAGTTTTAGGATCCTCTAAGCAAGCAAATTTTCTCTGTCAATCATATATTCGGGATTTTTTTTTTTTTTTGCTACAGAGAAAGTATTATACATTTATCAGTGTTATGTAGAAGAGGAAATAATTTACATTTAAATATTAAATATTAAGTTTTTATTGAAACTAGCAATACTGTGCTTTTAAAACAATTATTTAATTTTATTTATTATAAGTAGTACTATTATTAAATTTGCTCATAGAGACAGACAAAAGGAAAGTGAGAAAGCAAGCCTCTGGGTCCAGGACTTGAACCACTGTCAGCCATATTGGACTCCGGCGCCTTAACCAACATACCACCTGCCAGCCCTGCAATACTGTGTTCTTATACTGTTGCAGAACAATTTTGAGTTATTTTTTCTGAAAGAAGATACTAATATGATAAAATCTATTTTAAAAGCTATATTTTGGGTCCATCAGGTGGAGTGGTGGCTGGGCATTGGATTCCCACATGGTCGACTATGGTTTAAATCCGGGTTTAAATCCTGGACCTGAAGTATCAAAACTCACAGCAGGCATGTGTGCACATATGCCCAAAGTCTTGAGAGGAGGATGGAGAAGAAGGGATTGCAGCATGGCAGACCCCTCTGGGGGAGGGGGAAGTACTTCTCTCTCTCTTTTTGTTTCTCTCTGTTTCTCTGGTGATCACACACACTCTATAAAAAACTCTCTTAAAAAAGTTATATTTAATTACATAAGTTTAAGTACTTCAACAGAATAATGTAATAATGAAATATTTGCATTTAAAATGTATTTACTGATTTTTCTTATACAGATTGTGTTATAAATGTATTAAATAAAATATACTTTGAACATATTTTTATGCACATATTTGTTAGTATTAAACTTTCTTATGATGGTAATCCTATAATTACAGACTATTTTCTCTCCTTCAATGTGCTTCAACATACTGATATGAATAGAAAATAAAAAGTGATCAACTGAAACTAAAACTTCAAAGAACAAGAAAATTGATGGAATTAATCCAGTCTTCTGGGGTTTTTGTTTTGTTTTGTTTCTTTTTTCTGTTTCATCTTCTTAATCCTGCATCACAATGGTCCACAAGAACTGATGTTGCAACTGAAATACAGCTAGGACCAGAGAGGGGGAAAATCCCAGCTGGCAAATCCAAACTAGCACTTACAAAGAGTGGAAGACTGGACTGAATAAGACAAGGGATGATCATGTGTTAATAATTAATAGAAGAGAGAGAGAGAATGGGAGAGAGAGAAGAGAAAATAGGAAAGAATAGAAATAACATAGGCAACTGTGAACCACTTTCATTCATAATACTTACAAGATGAACATATTATGTGGTGAGAACAATTCTAGAGATTAAAGAATATATTTTAGGTTTATGCCATAAAGGTGTGCTCTGCCAGAGAGGGACGAGAGAGGAACAGTGAGAAATCACTTCCTGGGGTAATGGCCATGCAGGAATTTCATCTCCTCTTGGGATTTTAGGCATACTCACACACAATCCTGGTGTGATTTTTTTTTTCCAGCTATTAGGTCTAGGACTTGAACTACAGTTTACTGTGTGGGAGTCTGTTAATCACCATGCCACCAGCTGACCCCTTAAAGATCTATATTTTTATATAACATTCATTTAATAACTATAGAGTATTATGTGTGTAGCACTCTTTTATAACTGGGGGTGTATCAGTGATCCAAATAGACAAAAAATTAAACGTTAAAAACAAAGTAAAATCCTTGTCTTCAGGCAGGCTCCATGGCTGACAATTAAAAGAAAAAGTATGATCATTGCCTATTGGTGGAGTGCTTTTGTTCTCTCTTCTTCTCTCTGTTTCTGTCCAGTGAGTGCAGGCACTCTAGCCAAAACAAACAAACAAACAAGCAAACAAACAAATCAAAATCACTGTCCTCATGCAGCTTAGATTTTATGGTAAAGACCAAAAAATAAAAGAAAAAAGGCCAAATAAGTAATACGTTTTATGTGACTAGTGTATAAGGAAGAAACAATATAGGAGTGAAAGGTAAGGAGTGTGTGTGTGTGTGTGTATATATGTTTTGTGTTGCTGGACAAGGATCCAATGTCAGCAACATCCTGAAGGAGGTGAAGACACTTAATAAAATATGAGAGAAATTTATACCTATCATAGTAGCCAGTACAAAGGCTTTGAGGCAGGACCATGTTTGAATTGGTTTAGAAAGATAAGGGAGTGGCAGAGATTATGCCTATGTAAAAACTTCCTCGATATTACAGATATTACAAAGACTTGTATTTTTTTTTTTTCTTTAGGTCTTTGCCATAGAGTGCATGTACTTGCTGGAGGGAGACGGTGAGAGAGAAAGTGAAAAATCACCCCAGAGGGGTGATAGCCATACCACAATCCCTTTTCCTTCATTCTCCTCTTGGGATTTTGGGCATACACACACATACGCTTGGTGTGAGTTTCAATCACCAGATCTGGGACTCGAATCACAGTCTGCCATGTGGAAATCCAGCACCTTAACCCACTATGCCACCTGCTGGCTCCCAAGTATTTTTTACTTTTAATATGAATGAAATGAAAAGCCACTGTGAAGTTTTGAAGGGAGGACAAATATATTTTTCACTTAACATCATCACTCTGCCTACTGTGCTGAGAATAAAAAAGGAAAGAATGAGTGGAAGAAAAAAAAGCTGATTAGAGAATTGGGGAAAAAAAATCACAGTAAGAGACATTGACAGTTTGGTCTGGAGGTGAAGTGGTGGAGGTAATGACAATTAGCCAGACACAGGAGGAAGATTTTCGGACAAGCTATCTGTTCTGTGAAAGAAAGGAGCCAAGATAGCCTCCCTTGCAAATCTTATCTCAGTTAAAGCAGCATGATTTGTTTCCGATTTTGTAGAGGAAAGAAGTGCACATCAATCCCACTTTGGGATATATATTAGAAGGAACTGAAATTTGTATGCCAAAAAGGTATCTGTACTCCTGTGTTCATTGAAGCACTGTTCACAATAGCCAAGACACACATGTTACCTAAAGAGCAGATAAAGACATTGCCTGTATGAGCACAAAATACTATTCAACCTGAAAAAAAAAAGTATTATTTATGACAACATGGATTAACCTAGAGGATATTGTGCTAAATGAAAATAGTCAAAGACAGACAAATATGGCATGATTCAACTTATACAAATAAACTAAAGAAATAAAATTCATAGAAGTAGGAGGATAGAATGGTGGTTTGAAGGGTGGGCAAGCTGGAGGGAGGGGAGATATTGGTCAAGAAGTCAAAAAAGCCAGGGTCTTGTTTTATAAGGCTGAATAGTATTCCATAGAGTATGTAAGTCACACTTTTTCAATCCATTATCTGTTCATGGACATTTGGGTTGGTTCCATGTCTTAGGAATTGTGAATTATGCTATAATAAACATTGATGTGCAAGCATTTTTCCAACTAACCATTCTTCTGTCCTTTGGGTAGATATCAGAGGGTGAGATTGCTGGATCATATGGTAGTTCTATCCATAGATCTTTGAAGAATCTCGACATTGTTTTCCACATTGGCTGGACAAATTTACATTCCCACTAGCTGTGTAGGGGAGTTCCCCTTTCACCACATCCCCTCCAGCACTTATCATTTTTTGTTTTTTTAATCTTAGTCATCTTGACTGAAATTAGGTGATATCTTATTGTGGTTTTGATCCGCACCTCCCTTATGATAAGGAATGTTGAGCATTTTTCCAAAAGCTTTAGGGCTATTCTTATGTCTTTCTTAGAGAGTACTTTCTTCAGCTCATTCTTCCATCTTTTAATTGGGCTGATGATCTTTTTTAGGGTAAGCTGCTTGAGTTCCCTGTGTATTCTGGTTATCAGTCTCTTATCTGAAGCATAGTTTACAAAAATATAGTCCCTTATTGAAGGTCATCAATTCACACTAATCATTCTGTCTTTTGCCATGCAGAAACGTCTTAATCTGATGTAATTCCACTTGTCTATTTTGAGATTATTGACTGTGCTTTGGGGGTCCTATTCAAGACATCTTTGCCTACCCCAATGTCTCCCAGAGTTTCCCTAGTGTTTTCCAGCAGTAGTTCTATAGTTTGAAGTCTTAGATTTTTCTTTGGTCCACTCTGAGTTGATTTTTGTCAATCATGAGAGGTAGAGGTTCAGATTCATTTTTCTGCAGGTGGATATCCAGTATTTCCAGCACCATTTGCTAAAGACGTTTTCCTTTTCCCAATAGATTGACTGGTGCCCCTTGTCAAAAAATCAGTTGGCTGCATTTTTTAATAAACTGAATAACATTTTTGTTTTTTAAATTAGAAATAACATTACTGCAAAAAAATCAGTTGGTCATATGTTTGGGAGTTTATTTCTGAGGTCTCTATTCTGTTCCATTGATCCAAATGTCTGTTTTATACCAATATAATGCTGTTCTTATTATCACAACTTTATAGGATATTTTGGGGTCAGGGTGTAAGATGCCTTCCACTCCACTCTTCTTGTGCAGGATTGCTTTGGCAGTATGAGGCCTTTTATGATTCCATACAAATTCTATGATTGTCTTTTCTATATATATGAAGAATGTGTCTGATACTTTGGGATTGCATTAAACATGTAGATTAATTTGGGTAGAATTGTCACTGTGATTATATTAATTCTTCCAATCCAGCAACATGGGATGTATCATTTTCAATTTCTTTTTTTAGCTTCTCATAGTTTTCCTTGTAGAGGTCTTTAACTTCTTTGGTTAGATTTATTTCTAGGTATCTCTTACATTTCGTTGCTATGGTAAATGAAATTACTTTCTTCAGTTCTATCTCAGACTGCCTGCTGTTCGTATATAAAAATACTAAAGATTTCTATATGTTAATTTTGTATCCTGCAACTTTACTGTATTCATTTATTACTTCGAGGAATTTTTTCATGGAAACCATTGGGTCTTCTATGTGTACAATCATGTCATCTGCAAATAGAGGTAATTTCACCTCTTCTTTTCCTGTTCAAATGCCTTTTATTTTATTCCCTTTTCTGTTTGTATTGATGAGGTCTTCCAGTACTATGTTGAAAAGGAGAAAGTGGGCATCCTTGTCTTGCACCAGTTTTTAGTAAAAAAGTTTTCAGCTTTTCCACATTCAGGATGATGTTAGCTATGCTTTTTCATAGATAGCTTATATTGTGTTGAGGAATGACCCTTCTATGCTGATTTTGCTGAGAGTCTTGATCATGAAAGGATGTTGTATTTTCTCAAATGCTTTTTCTGCATCAATTGATATGATCATATGTTTTTTATCTTTCTTTCTTTTAATATGGACAAATGACTTTGTGTATGTTGAGCCATCATTGCATCCCTTAAATAAAGCCTACCTGGTCATGATGTACAATCTTTTTTTTATATATTGTTGGATATGGTTTGCTAGTATCTTGTCAAGAATTTTTTTTCTATATTTATCATAGATATATTGGTCTAAAGTTATCCTTCCTTGCCATGTCCTTGTCCATTTTAATTATAAGGGTGATGAAGGCTTCATAGAATGAATTTGGAAGAGTTACATCCTTTTAGATCTTTAGAAATAACTTGAGTAGAACGGGGGTTAACTCTTCTTTATAAGTTTTGTAGAATTCAGAGGTGAAGCCATCAGGATCAGGATTTTTCTTTGTTGGGAGATTATTTATTACTGATTCAATCTCATGGCTTGTTATGGGCCTATTCAGACTTTCTATGCCCTCCTGACTCAATCTTGGTAGATTACATGTGTCTAGGAATGTGTCCATCTTATTCAGGTTTTCTTGTTTATTGGTGTATAGTTGTAGTATCCTCTAATGATGTTTGTATTTCTCTTATGTTTGTTGTTATATTACTTGCTTCATTGTGAATTTGATTTACCTAGTTCCTTTCTCTCTTCTTAATTAGTCTAGCTAGTGGTGTGTCAATTTTTGAGAGAATTTCACTATAGGGCGCGTGCGCTCGCCAGACAGACAGAGAGAGACATAGAGACAGAAAGCGAGAAATGACCCCCCCACGGGGGGATGGTCATGCCACAATCCCTTCTCCTCCATTCTCCTCTTGGGATCTTGGGCATGCACACACACGCGACCGGTGTGAGTTTTAAGCCACCGGGTCCGGGACGTGAACCATGGTCGACTACGTGGGAGTCCAGTGACATAGCCATTACGCTAACTGCTGGTTCCCCAATGGTGTGTCAATTTTGTTTATCCTTTCAAATAACTGCTTTTACTTTCATTTACTTTCTGTATAGTTAAAATTTATTTTCTATTTCATTTAGTTCTGCTTGAATCTTTATTATTTCTTTTCTCCTGGAGTTTTTTTGGATTTTTTGATGTTGCTTTTCCAGTTCTCTGAGGCTTGATGTTGAGTTGTCCATTTGCCTTATTTCCATCTTCTTCATATGCATACTAATTGTTATGAACTTCCCTTTTTTTTGGAAGAGATTTTCACCATAGGGCGCGTGCGCTCGCCAGACAGACAGAGAGAGACATAGAGACAGAAAGCGAGAAATCACCCCCCAGGGGGAACGGTCATGCCACAATCCCTTCTCCTCCATTCTCCTCTCGGGATCTTGGGCACGTACACACACGTGCCCAGCATGAGTTTTATGCCACCGGGTCCGGGACATGAACCACTATTGACTACCTGGGAGTCCAGCGACATAGCCATTACACTAACTGCTGGTTACCTGAACTTCTCTTTTGTGACTGTTTTTGCGGTGTCCCAAAGATTATGAAAACTTGTGTACTTATTATACTTGAATTCCATAAATCTTTTAATTCAGTCTTTATTTCTTCAGTAATTGTGATGTCACTCAGGATTGACTTATTTAGTTTCCATGTATTTGTGTATTTTTGAGGATTTTTCCTGTAGTTAATATCAAGTTTAATTCCATCATTGTCAGAGAAGATGCTGGATATAATTTCTAAACTTTAAACTTTTGAATCTTTAAAAGTGTGCTTTGTGCCTGATCATGTGGTCAATCTTTGAAAAGGTTCTATGTAGAGGTAAGAAAAAAGTATATCTCATGGTTTTTGTGTGGAAGTATTTTCTTTTCTTTTCTTTTTTCTTTTTTTTTTTTTTTTTTTTTGAGAGTTTTTTGCTATAGAGCATGTGTGCCTGCCAGAAAGACTGAGAGAGAGAAGAGAGATAGAAAGTGAGAAATCACCCCGCAGGGGGTCTGGTCATGCTGCAATCCCTTCTCCTCCATTCTCCTCTTGGGATCTTGGGCACACATGCACATGCATCCAGCATGAGTTTAAGCCACTGGGTCCGGATCTTGAACTGCAGTCCACTACACGGGAGTCCAGCAACATAGCCATCACGCCAACTGCTGGTCCTCCATAGGCAGAAGTTTTTATAGATATCTGTTAAGTCCATTTCATTTATGGTATCATTTAGATCCTGTATCTCTTTGCTTATTTTTTTCCTAAATGATCTGTGAAAAGGAGATAGTGGGGTGTCGATGTCCCCAACAGTTAGTGTGTGGAAGTCTATCTCTTCCTTTAAATGTAACAGTCTTCCTTCATGTATTTGGGTGCTCCTGTAAGGTGCCTAATTTATAAGCATTATATCTTCTTGATGGATTAACCCTTTTACTGCTATTTAATGCCCTCCATCTCTTTGTACAGAAATGCATCTCATGGATAAAGACATACATAGGCTAAAAGTGAAGGGCTAGAAAAAGGTGTTCCATATAAATGGTCACCAAACATTAACCAAAGTTGTGATACTAATTTCAGACAAAATAGGCTTTAAATCAATAGTAATTTAATTATGTAATATTTATCTTTTCTATTTCATTTAAAGTTTATATACTTTCATCTTCTGTGAGAAAGAAAGAGAGAAGCAATCCCAGAAAGGCCATCAATCTGCAGTCCACCCCAGTGTGAGTCAGCCCTGGATTATGAGCACACATGTATCTCATGTGTTTAGAGAGATTCTGGACCTTAACCTGGAACCTTTCCATGTGTTTAAGTCTCACAAAGTGTTACGTTACTGGTGTATCACCATCCAGCCCCAGGAATTATTTTTTTCTGCTGCCTTTAGTATCATCTTTAAATAGGAGTTACTCCATAGTGTAATGGGATTGCATATACTGTAGAAAATTGTCAGGTATGAAATATGGCTATGTTCCATTAAGCTACCTTAAAGCATCTCATACACAAGCAAAATGACACTTGGAAGCTGTCTTCAAACCTCTTATGAATTCACCAATCCTTTTACTCTGCAGTCTAGAATGTGCTCTTCCAGACATAGGATCTGTAACTATGAGTAGACTGTTGACAGCATAAATCAACATTTCTTTCGAGTATGAGAGTTGAGTACATTGGCATGGGATGGGAGAAGTTGGCATCTGTTCCATTTTTTTTTTTTTTTTTTTTTTTTTTTTTTTTTTTGAGAGTTTTTTGCTATAGAGCATGTGTGCCTGCCAGAAAGACTGAGAGAGAGAAGAGAGATAGAAAGTGAGAAATCACCCCGCAGGGGGTCTGGTCATGCTGCAATCCCTTCTCCTCCATTCTCCTCTTGGGATCTTGGGCACACATGCACATGCATCCAGCATGAGTTTAAGCCACTGGGTCCGGATCTTGAACTGCAGTCCACTACACGGGAGTCCAGCAACATAGCCATCACGCCAACTGCTGGTCCTCCATAGGCAGAAGTTTTTATAGATATCTGTTAAGTCCATTTCATTTATGGTATCATTTAGATCCTGTATCTCTTTGCTTATTTTTTTCCTAAATGATCTGTGAAAAGGAGATAGTGGGGTGTCGATGTCCCCAACAGTTAGTGTGTGGAAGTCTATCTCTTCCTTTAAATGTAACAGTCTTCCTTCATGTATTTGGGTGCTCCTGTAAGGTGCCTAATTTATAAGCATTATATCTTCTTGATGGATTAACCCTTTTACTGCTATTTAATGCCCTCCATCTCTTTGTACAGAAATGCATCTCATGGATAAAGACATACATAGGCTAAAAGTGAAGGGCTAGAAAAAGGTGTTCCATATAAATGGTCACCAAACATTAACCAAAGTTGTGATACTAATTTCAGACAAAATAGGCTTTAAATCAATAGTAATTTAATTATGTAATATTTATCTTTTCTATTTCATTTAAAGTTTATATACTTTCATCTTCTGTGAGAAAGAAAGAGAGAAGCAATCCCAGAAAGGCCATCAATCTGCAGTCCACCCCAGTGTGAGTCAGCCCTGGATTATGAGCACACATGTATCTCATGTGTTTAGAGAGATTCTGGACCTTAACCTGGAACCTTTCCATGTGTTTAAGTCTCACAAAGTGTTACGTTACTGGTGTATCACCATCCAGCCCCAGGAATTATTTTTTTCTGCTGCCTTTAGTATCATCTTTAAATAGGAGTTACTCCATAGTGTAATGGGATTGCATATACTGTAGAAAATTGTCAGGTATGAAATATGGCTATGTTCCATTAAGCTACCTTAAAGCATCTCATACACAAGCAAAATGACACTTGGAAGCTGTCTTCAAACCTCTTATGAATTCACCAATCCTTTTACTCTGCAGTCTAGAATGTGCTCTTCCAGACATAGGATCTGTAACTATGAGTAGACTGTTGACAGCATAAATCAACATTTCTTTCGAGTATGAGAGTTGAGTACATTGGCATGGGATGGGAGAAGTTGGCATCTGTTCCATAGACCCCGTATCTAGGTGACTTCTGTCCATCAGAAGGGAGCCAACAATCTTTGTCAAATCTAATGGAAATTTATGCAATTGAAGAGCCATCAGAAAAAAAAGAGATCACACATATTTGAAACCCCTTCTAATGTTTAATGCTTGCTTCTCACGAAACCTTCTTTGTGATCACTCTGGTGTGATGTTCAGGGTCTAGAGATTGGCTTTATGTTGGTCTGGTCTCAGATTCTGGTCTGTATAAGGGATTTCTCTGCTTCATGGCAACACTTTCACACTTCTCTCTCACTATTGTACTTACCTTTCTTCTTTTTGAAAGCTTTAGCCCTTATTTCCTGCCTCTGCTTTCTAAGCAGACACTTCCTCTTTAATTTAACATGTTCAGAGAGCTGCCTTTCCTCTGTCTGGGAGGAAGCTACTCAGAAGCAAGTCATATGTACTCTTCTAATTTTATATATAAAAGCTTTAGATGAGATTTAAATGCTTCCTTTTAAAATCACTGTCATTCTGCTTTGTAGAAAAGTCTATATATTGGTTCATCTTCGACTAGGAAATTGTTCCTTCTCTGACTCTCTTGCCCTTCTTTTCCGAAGTTTCTCACATTTCTGGGGAGTTTAATTGCATATTTTCTCTTTTACTTTATGATAATTTTATTTGCTCTGAAAGCTTTCTTTAATACTCATCTCTAAATGTAGACTAGAGTAGCTTACATACACTCATATAATATCCACATTGACTTTTTAACAATCACTGCAATTTATTTTAATTACCTGTTTATATTCTGTTTTTCAATAATATTGTTGAGAATTTTATGCTTATACTTGTAACACCTAGCTTACTGTTCAGAGTAGGTGATTTAACATATTTGAAAGGACTAATTAATAGCTGTCAGTGCTATGCAGATGACATCCAAAGTTGCATTTACCACTAAAATTCCTCTCCTGTCTTGTATTCTCATATGTTCAAATGCTTATTTATCCAAATTAGAATATAAAACAAAATACAAAAATATTCTACCATCTTTTATCCAAACCAACTCCAGTTTTTAAAGTTGATTTCATTCATGATAGAGCAGATGTCTGTATGTATGAGAGAGAGTGAGAGAAAGAAAGTGAGAGAAGATTGAGGAGTACCTTCCAGAGGGTCTCATCACACTGCAAGCCCCTTCCTCAACCCTCTATCTTGTCAGGATCTTGGGCACACATGCACATTCCTGGTGTGTTTCCCAGCAGACTCGGGGAGCCAAACCCACAGCAGACTGTGTGGTTTCCAGCACTGTTCAATTTGCAACTGCCAGTGCCACGAGGCAGAGCATGACATTTTATTATACAAAACATCTTTCCTAAGTCACTTGGTTTTATATTTGCCATGGAATGTTACACCTTTTTCTCTCACCTTTTTCTCTCTCACCATGCCATCTTATCTTCGAGTAAATGAATAATTTTCTGGAATGCATTCTCCCTTCTCTATGCATGTGATGATACAAGGATATTTTTTTCATTTTAAAGAGATTTTTATTATAGAGTGCATGCACTCATCAGAGAGACAGAAAGTGATAAATCTTCCCTCAGGGAGGAAGACCACACCGCAATCCCTTCTCCTCTCAGTGTCTTAGACATGCACACACAAGTGTCCACTGTGAATTTTAAGCCACAGGGTCTGGGACTCAAAGCATGGTCACTACATGGGAGTCCAAAGACCTAACAATTACGCTATCTGCTGGCCCCTGAAGGATATAATTTCAAAATTTATTTTCTTGGACTCTCATAATAATTTGCAGTCTGGTTTTTAACTGTCAATATCTCCTTCAAATGTACAGATCTTTCCCAAGCATCATTGTCATTTCTGTTCTTTTTTTTTTTAGAGGTTTTTGCCTTAGGGTATATTTACTCACCCGAGGGAGAGAGAGACACACACAGACAGTCAGAGAAAAAGTGAGAAATCACCCTCCAAGGGTAATAGCCACACTGCAATCCTTTCTCCTCCATTCTCCTTTTGGGATCTTGGGCACACATGCACACATGCCCAGAGTGAGTTTCATGCCACTGTGTCTGGGACCTGAACTGTGGTCAGCCATATGGGAGTCCAGTGATGTAACTGGTACTCCATCTGCTGGCCCCTCTATTGCCATTTTCTAAGCCACTACCAAACTCCTAACACATATGTGCTTCAAAACTTCTTATATCTTCTTTACAAGTTTCTCAAGACATTCTAGGTTCTGCAGAAAAGGTTGCAAAACAATCTCCCCATTTTTCTCCTCCCACTGCTAAAGAAAATAATTTTGCATACTAGAAAGCACACGTGTTTTGGTGACAAGATTGCATTCTTTAGACTTTCATTCCCCAATGTATTCCTTTGTAAACTTTGGCAAGTCCCTTAATTCTCTATGGCTTTGTTTCCTTCCATAAAAATATTCGGTTGTCAGGAAAGCCAGGACATATCTTTTTATGTTTTTTTATATGCAAAATTGCATCCTGACTTTCCCAATGACCCAATAAGGTAATGGTATTTTCTTTTTTTTTGATGAGGATCAATGATGACAAAATACGTAAAGCACTCAGAAGAATGCTTTGAATTATGCAGTGAACACTTAGCAATAGCTGTCTTATGTCTGTCCTACTGTTCTGACCAAGCTGAACTACTTTTTAGTCCACTTATTACATCATACTTTAGACACTGCATAGAGAAACAGTCTGTTACTGAGGCTGTGCAGATTTGTATGACTCTATAAATAAGCACAAATAATTTAATTCCCTCTTGCTCTACTTTAGAGTAAACAGCCTCCAAAGACCTTATCTATACTCTTCTAGCTCTGCTTTCTATTCAGTTTGTCCCACTTCCTCTTAAATTTTCTCCAATCTAACCATTGCCTGTAGTATTCACCAAACTACTCATTTCTAGTTCACCAAGGATGCACATATATTGATAAACTCAACAGTAAGCACCTGATCTTTTTCATGTTCAGCCACAATTAGCACAGATTACCATTTTTTTTTTCTCCTTGAGACATTTCATTTTTTCTCTTGGCCTCTGAGATACTTCTGAGATGCCGCATGCATGTATGTGCATGTGTTTCTTTTGACAACCACCTTCTCTCCTTTTACATTATTCATTCTAGTTCTTGTATTTTACCAACGCCACAAGTGCTTGAGTGTTTCAAGATTCAATCTTTGAACCTCTTCTTTCTTCTCAAACCACTTACTCTCTTAGAGATTTCATTTAGTCTTTTTCTTTTCTTTTTAATGCCAGAAGGCATGTGCATGCCTTCTGGATAGACAGATTGATAGGTAGACGGACATTCTGACCTTAATTATTTCCTTTTTCCTTTCATTTTATTATTATCATCATAATTATTATAATATATATTTCCCCAAGAAGTTCCATGCAGAAAGCATTTACATTCAAATGTAAAATACTGCATTCTTTTTTTTTTTTTAGAGGTTTTTGCTATAGGACGCATGCACGTGCCAAAAAGACAGAGAGAGACAGAGAGACAGGAAGCGAGAAATCACCCCCCATGGGGCATGGCCACGCCACAATCCCTTCTCCTTCATTCTCTTCTCGGGACCATGGGCACACGTGCACACTCCCCTGGCGTGACTTTAAGTTACCGGGTCTGGGACTCGAACCACGGTCGACTACATGGGAGTCCAGAGACATAGCCATTACACTAACTGCTGGTCCCAAATACTGCATTCTTTTTAACAGGCAACATGTTACTACCTACAAATATTTCTTGAATGAATGAAAACATGCTTTGTGGGCAATAGCCTGTCATTTTAGTTGATCATATATGAATGTTTATGAACCTCCATATGATTAAAAGTATGCTGTATAAACAGCTTTATCATTGTTTCAAGGATGTAAAAACATGTCTCTAAAACAAATATAATGTATAATACATTCTATATCTCATAGATATTATATATCATATATTATAGATCATATAGTATATATTATATATCCAGGGCTTGAGAATAACTATTCCGTCATAGTGAATACATGAATACATTATATGTATTACTTCTCTATCTATACATAATTATTAGACATGATTAATTTAATTTCTAACATTAAATTTTGACATGTGCTCATGCTCATAGTTTTAAAATTGTCCATCCTTATGTAAAAATGCTGACATATTTGTTACCATAAATATTCAAATGCTTTTTTAAAATTTTTTATTATCATCATAATCTTTTTTATATTACATTGGATTATATATAACTTTACAGTGTATTACATTGCTTTTTCAACATAAATATTCAAATGCTTTTAAAATAATATTTAAAATGTTAGCTATTGATCATTTCAATGAGCTTACTAATCACATATTTTATTAAATATTAAAATATTATATTTCTATGAAGAATCCTAAAACAGAATGAGGACCCACAAAGGGTAAGTTTTCAGAACTTTTTGAGGATTAACCAGTGATGATTTTTAAATCATCAAACCTTTGAACGCTTCATTAATTCGTAGTGTAAGACTTCTTGCCTAAAATATTTCAAATGTCTCCACCTGCTCTTAGTTTCAAAGGGAATGCAATATAATCTCCAAAATTTAACAGGCATTATGGATACAGTAAGGTCTTTTGGTTTTGAAGTTGTGGGTGCATTAAGTCAATGAGATTCTGAACTTTTTGTGCACACTGCATTATTTTGATGAACATTGTCAAAATCTTCTGAGTTCCTTAATATCCATTTAAAATTTTTATACCCTCTTACTTTCATAACAGCCTTTAGTAATGATAAAAGAGGGATCTTTTCTATCATATGATAGCATAAAATTGTCTTTTTCACACTGCGCTCCATCAATCCTAAAGTATGTAGTATTTACTCAGATTGAAGGAAAATTGAGCCCTTGAGTATGGAACTTGAAGATGGCTGATAACCAGGCAAAATCATCCAGGCTCAATATCTCAATGTCTTCATCCAGGTAGAATTATTTACAGTATTTTATAAATAAGTAAACATTTTTGTATACTAATAACAGTTCAAAACCTTCTTTGGGAGGAGAAGTTTTCCAGTGTAACCACAATAAGGCATCTCTGCTGTAATTCAGTACACTAAGTGGAAATCTCAGTAGTTTTTTGAATTACCTTTCTAGGTGGAGTACTTGAAAATAAGTGAATCAGTTATTTCTGACACAAAAATAAAAGGAACTATAGATAGTTACTTTAATTTGTCTTATTGTTTATGTAAAGAAATGCCATATCTTTCAGCAGGTCTGCACTGTGCCGACACTACCCTTCTGAATTATTCTTTTCTTGCCTTTTTTCCCCACTGTCTTCTTTTTTTATATTTTTATTTAAATTGTTTTACATTTAATCACATATGTTACTTAGCTTGCAAAGTAAATATTCCAGCATGTATACATTTCTCACCAGTCCTGCTGAGAATACTGTACATGTTGTCTTCAACAGATAGTAACCCATTTCTTTGTCCCATAAATGCATTGTCTCTCTATTTTACTCCTTAATGAACTTCCTCAGACTCTCCTGCTTCACTCACCATCTTCCCACACTGTATCTGGTTTATAACCATTATCTATGTTTCTATGTCTTCTAGTCATTCAGTTTCAGCTATAGAGTGTGGACACTCAGTATATCTTAAGTGGAGACATACAGTATCTCTCCTTCATAGCCTGGCTTGCTTCACTCAGCAGTAAATCTTCCATATTCACCCACTTTCTGTCAAAAACCACGGTCTTGTTTTTTATGGTTGAGTAGTATTTCATAGAGTATATGTGCCACACTTCTTCAAACCATTCCTCTGTTCGTGGGCATTTGGATTGGTTTCATGTCTTAGCAGCTGTGAATAATGCCACTATAAACATCAGTGTGCAAGCACTTTTCAACTAAGGATTTTTCTGTCCTTCTTGCCTTTTTGACATACCAAGTAAATACCTATTTCTGTGATCATTATTTAAGGTATGCCTGTATCACTAAATTATATGAATATTATCTTTTGTTTAGTTTCTGGTGTATATCTCAATGATTAGTGTATGTCTATACAGTATATATTAATTGTATCTATCTACCTATCAATCTTAACTATGTATTTATCTATCAGTCATAAACTTCCTGATATTTTATTGCTACAGTTAAGTATACCGCCTCTGCTATGCTTAAAGCATAGTGACAAAAGCATAACTGTTGTGAAACAAATACTGAGGTTTTTTTTCTTCTTATTCTTTTTTATTTCCCACAGTAGTCTAAACTTTTTAATTAAAGTCACCTTACACATTGCTTTTAGTGTGGGCTTAAACTTGTTCATATAAAATTTAAAGTGTTGATTTTAGCCAAGTTGTCTCAACATTTTTACCTGATATGTTCTAGAAGGAGAAATCTTGGGAAAAATCCAGGCAATTTAATGTCGTATATGTCATATACCAATAAATGCCACTATTGCCCTATGACGATCATCTTTAGAGGATACTCTAATTTTACAGCTTGTGAGATACATGCCACACACATTTTCCCCCCCGTCCCTTAGCAGTAAGGATGGATAGTTAATTTTCCATGGAAAATGTCCTTATCAAATGCAGTTGTTGCTATTGTTGTAGTTGAAATGTTGCTAGACCGACAACGTCCCTTGCAATTCTGAATTTCTTACAAACCCAATTTTTCAATTATTGAGTAAAAACTAAAAGGAACTGAACAAAATGACAGAAAAGACTACTTTGAATTTATGTCTTGTGCTTTTAATTTATATATTATCCATATTTTAAACATCTTTCAAAATCAATTTATGGCTTACTTTTTATCCTAGAAATTGTGTAATTCCATAAAAAGTAATTTAACAAAATTACACAAGATTTTTATAAGAAAAAATCTACTGGGTCATCCAACATGGAACTATATAGAGAGAATATACAATCATTACAAGTAATTTTCTCTTTTGTGTTGGTGAATACATCCACTTTATAATTTATTGTCCATCATACCAAAAGATAATATTCCTATTGTCCTCATTTTATTTTCTTATCATTCCTCTTCACATTAATTTGTAGTTTATATTTTTCTTCTTCCTGAACAATTCCTTAGACTGATTTCTAATTAGTGGTTTGTGCTAACGTTAGTGAGATTCCTTTTTCTCTTGTTTATGACTGATGTTTATATAGAAATCTTTTTTTGGAAGAATTCATCTCTTTATATCTGAGTGGGCTTTTTTATGTTAATTTTTCTACTGGTAAAGTTTAATTGCACCATGCTTGTGAGAGATTTACATTAATAGAGTTAATAGAAGTGTATACCATATTAGTTCCTGCTTTATGGTTTTTTTTTTTTTTTTTTTTTGAGAAGGGTAGAAGTTTTTGCTTTATAGTGTATGTGTTCACTAGGGAGAAAGAGAGATACAGAGACAGTGAAAGGAAGGTGAGAAATCATGCTCATACCACAATCCCTTCTCCTTTATTCTCTTCCTGAAATCTTGGGCATGCACATACACGTGCCTGGCATGAGTTTCATGCCACTGGATTCAGAACCGATCCATGGCTGGCCATGTGGGTGTCCAGCAATGTAACTGCTACACCATCTGCTGACCCCACTGTTTCACATTTTATGAAACTTATACAAAGATTGTTCAAATTAGTGTGTTTATGTACTATTTAACAGTCTCTTTATACTTATATATTAAAAATGCATAATTCTCTCTAAAAATTATTTTAGACGTGGTAACTAAAATTAAGAATATCATCGAATATGACAATGTTGACTTTATCAGCTTTTAGCACGTACCATAGCTGAATAAAATTGTATGAGGTTGAGAGGGGTAAGAAATGTATTTGAATTATTAAGAATAGTAGAGACATACAGATTTCCATGAGTTGTAGAAATTCTATTGGAATTGGGACCAGCAGATGGCATAATGGTTACGTGGCTTGACTACTATGTAGCTAACTACCGTTTGAGTCCTGGATCCAGTGACTTAAAATTTATGCTGGGCACATGTGTATGCATGCCCAAGATCCCAAGAGGAGAAGGGATTGTGGCGTGGTCATTTCCCCTACGGGGTTATTTCTCTCATTCTATATCTCTGTCTCTCTCTGTCTCTCATGCCCTATAGCAAAATTCTCTCTCTAAAGAAAAACAAAGAAATCCTATTGGAATTCCCAACTATTTTCTTATCAAGGGTTTTGTTTTTGTTTTTAATATGCCAAAGAGAGGAAGAGAGAGGCGGGGAATGGTCACACCACAATCTATTCTCTTCTTGGTATTTTGGGCATGTACATACACATGGCTAGTGTATTTTTTAAGACATCTTGTCTGGGACTTAAACCATAGGGTCAGCCATGTGAGAACCAGCTGCCCAACCACTATGCCACTAGCTGGCCCAAAGTTTTACTTTTATAACCTAAAATTATTATATATTATTACACAAATGTTAAGCTATTAAATTTTTGCATCTCTCAAAAGCTTTCAATATTACTGCTTTTTCTTTTTCTTTTCCTACAGGGCGTGTGTTCTCTTCAGAGAGAGACAGTGAGGGGGAAGGTGGGAAATCACTCCCCTCCCAGCGGGGGATAGCCACACTGAAATTCTTCCAGAGATTTTAGAAACACAAGCATGCATACCAAAAAAGATTTTCAAACCTCAAATTTCTCAACTAAAACTGGTTAGACCTGTGAGAGTCAAATGCCTTAATCACCATGCCATATATTGACCCCTACTGTTGATGTTTTAAAACCCATTTATCTGTGAATGGAAAAATCTCATTTTGTATACTATAATGATGTACAGTGAATGAATGTAAATAAATAAATAAAAATAAAAATAAAACATTTATGTGAAATTTATTTATCTTCAGGGTTCTGAAATTTTCTGCATATGCATACCAGTACAGAACTACTTAAAGTCCCCCCCAAAACAATGTATTTTGGATATTTTTAAAGTTTATATGAAAATATAACTAAATTTTCCCTTTCTTAAACACTCCCCCAACATAAGTGCTCGAATATCATCAAATATGAATGTTGACTTTATCAACTTTTAGCACACATCATAGCTAGAGGTCCAGAAAAAGAATGGCAAAGAAATTATTTACTATCTTTGACTAAGAGAGATGAAAAATTAAATGTCATATATGCTAATCTAAAGGAATTTATTCTATTAGCAAGGAAAAAAGGCTTCATGAGACTTTTTTGTGATAATTGGGACAGCTGATATTTGCTTCATTCTTTTTTTTTTCTTTTCTAGAGTGGTTTGCTATAGTGTGCAAGTGCTCACCAGAAACACACAGAGAGACACAGAGACAGAAAGTGAGAAATCATCCCCCAGTGGGGATGGCCACTCCACAATCCTTTCTCTTCCAATCTCATCTCAGGATCTTGGTCAAGCATGCACACATATCCAATGTGAGTTTAAGCTACTGGGTCTGGGACTTAAACTGTGGTTGACTACATGAGAGTCCAGCAATATAGCCATTATGCCAACTGCTGATCCCATTCTTCTACATTTTGAGTAGAAGGTTTAAATACAATTTTCTGCTTATAATTATTTATTTATTTATTTATTTTTGGAGAGGTTTTAACTATAGGGTGCATGTGCTTGCCAGACAGACAGAGAGAGACAGAAAGTGAGAAATCACCCCTCAGGGGGGATGGCCACTCTGCAATCCCTCTCCTCTATTCTCCTCTCAGGATCTTGGGCATCCACGCACACGCACCCAACGTGTTTTAAGTCACTGGGTCCGGGATGCAAACCGCGGTCGACTATGTGGGAGTCCAGTGACATAGCCATTATGCTAACTGCTGGTCCCCATGCCTTTAATTTTTTTTAAATTTAATTTTTATGTTGAGGTTTTTACTATAAGGCGTGTGCACTCACCAGAAAGACAGAGGCAGAGAGACAGAAAGCAAGAAATCACCCCCTAGGGGGAATGGTCACACCGCAATCCCTTCTCCTCCATTCTCCTCTCGGGATCTTGGGCAAGCACACACACGCACCCAGCATGAGTTTAAGCCACTGGGTTCGGGACTCAAACCACGGTCAACTACATGAGAATCCAGAGATATAGCCATTACGCCAACTGCTGGTCCCTTTAATTCTAGACTTTGAAATGGAGATGAGACAATAATTTGTCTTCCAATTAGTAATGAAGCCATGACTCCATGATTTGTTCATGGTGGAGAAAACATTTATTTATTTATTTATTTATTTTTAGAGAGAGAATATATAAAATCCAGTGAAATCAATACAATAAAGTCAGAACTTTCAGTCTTTCTGAAATAGGATTCAGTGGTAGAGGACAATTTTATGTGAAGTCCTAGGAAGAATTATTTTTTTCACTTTGTAAATCTAGAGGCATCAAAATTAGGTCATTTAAAATAAGTATTCATAATCATAATCAAAATCCAAGAAATTCAGTTTGCATACATGAGTTTCTATACATTGTTAATGTTCTTGAGTATTACTCTTTACTAGCAATTTACTTTCTAGTTATCATTAATAACATATTAAAACAATAGCTTACATCATATAATAGCATGTTTATTTAAAGACATATTTAATAACAGGATGAATTTGTGTATTATTGATATGTGACAGCCACTAGTTCACTTTTTCACAGATGCTAATAGATTGGGGAAAATGGAGACTGTCAAGGTGGCAAATCATCTCAATTATATTAAATAATTTTTATGTCTTCATTTCAGTGATATAACTTCTATTTGCAACATTTGATTATTCAAAATGATGTTTGGGTCTGCATGTAAGCTCTACAAACAGAGCATATTAAATTATTATTTGGCATAGAAAATAAAATTTGTTGTTCACGTTGCAAAATAAAAACAGTGTTGGAGTGGCCAGGTGGTTTGGTGATTGAGGCAGCTAGAGCCCACACAGCCCACATAGCTGACTGCATGGATGCAGTCTCATTTCAGCAAATCGAACAACATGCTGGGTACGTGTGTGTGTGTGTGTGTGTGTGTGTGTGTGTGCGTGTGTGTGTGTGTGTGCTTGCTCAAAATCCCAAGGGGAAAATGAGAAAAGGACTATGGCATGCACATCCTCCCTAGGGCGTGCTCTTTAGCTTTCTCACCTTCTTTATCTTTATCTCTCTGCGGCAAGAGCACAAGCACTATGACAAAATAAATAAATAAATAAATAAATAAATAAAGGTGTGCTGAAAACGTAGTAGTGAATATTTTTTCAGTATGATCCAGCCAGAAAAAAATCTAGCCTACACCAAATCACACTTTAAAAAAAAAAAAAAAACTAAAAAAAACATGTTTTGTCTCTAGCACATTATTTATACATTGATAGTTGTGTAAAGTACTCTATAAATAAAAATAAACAATGGTATGATGGTTAAAAGTAATGAATCCCACTTCACTAACTTCAGAACCATTGGTTTGAAAAACATACCAGATGTGTGCATGAGTGCCCCAAGTTCCAAAAAGGAAGGAGAAATGGAGACGGGATTGTGGTATAACCATTCTCCATGAAATTATACTTCCCACTTTCTCTCTCTCTGTTCAGTGCATGCACATTCTGCAAATAAAATTATATGTATGTATATTATATATATTATTTAATTATTACATAATAATTATATAATAGACATCACATCATGTTTCTACTATGTAATTATATGATATTTAAAATGCTATATGTTACATATATTTTATACTGTGTTATATGAAATATACTGTGTTTATGTATATAAATATATAAATATAAAACATATTTATAATTCATATATATATTTATATATAAATAAATATGATTCTTTGAGGTTGTTTCTTACTATACTTTTCCAATTTTTTTTTTAGGATTTTACCATTGGGCATGTGGGCTCACGGGAGAGAGACAGAGTGAGACAGTGAGAAAGAAAGTGAGAAATCACACCCATACCTCAGGAGGATGACCGTGCGTGGATTCATTCTCATCCATTCTCTTCTTGAGATTTTGGGTACCCACCCACGTGGATCCTGTGTGATTTTCAAGCTGTCAGGTTCTGGACTTGAACCATGGTCAGCCATGTGGGCATCCAGCTCCTTAACCACCACGTCACCTGCTGTCCCCACTTCTCAGCTGTGTTTAACCATTCGTTGTTAACATTTACTTTTTTCCCTCTGTCACCCTGATGCTTGGTAAGCGGTGGTGTTTTATGTACATCTTGTTTTATGCATATGAATTGTAATTCCGCTTTAAAAAACAAATTTACCTTTTTTATTATTTTAGGCAGTGTAGATTCATGGCTTGTGATTTTACTTTTGTGTAATAATCTAGTTTAGATCGTATGTTTTATTATTTAGAGTATCTCATGTTTGCCATTAGGACACTTGACTTCAGTCTAATTTCGAGTATCTGTTCCTTAACTATGGAATTTACTATTTAACCAAGTATTCTCTGTGTGTGTGTGTGTGTGTGTGTGTGTGTGTGTGTGTGTGTATGTTTTATACTGCATAAGGGAAGTCACGAACTAACATTTGAGTCTTATGTATACTCACTATTATTGGGGTGTTACTAATTACAGGTGTTCACTGGGGACAGAAGTAAATATGCCATTCACACACACACCACACACACACATCCCAATTGCATACATTTACACAAATGTGTTAGCCTTTCTTTCTGTCTATATCACACTCTGCCTGATTCACACAGACATTTCTAATTCTGATCCACATAGTTCATTTTAGCTCTTCTTTCCTTATTCTTATCAGCCTTATCTGACAATGAGAAATCTGGCTTCCATTGTGCACAAAAATATGCACATGACCTCTTCTAGAATATAGATTAAATAGTTGGGAAATTTGCAAATTCATACCCCTATACAAAGAACATTACTTACTAGAACAAGAAATTATATTATGGTTTGTATTTTTAGTGTACAAAATGTAGAAAAAATATTATTTTTCTGTATTATTTAGATTAGTTTCTTTCTCTCTCTAGGGTGAATTTACGATATTCATTTATAGTAAAATTAGGTTCATTTATTTCTGTTTTTCATTAAGGATTTCCTTCCCAAATTTGATTTTAATTATTCTTTCAGCCTGCAAAACTTTTATTATTTTAGGTTTTATGTTTTAAATATCCATGGATCTTTTTATTCTTATTTTTCTGACTACATTATAAATTTATTGAGAATAAATTTCAGAAAGTTAATGTAATTTCTCTCTTCCCTGTGCTTGGAAAATATATACACTTTAATAATTACTTATTTCTTAATTATGACACCCAGAAAGAAAATCTAGTATTGGTGCTATGTTTTCATATAACTTAATAAAAGAGTCCAGGTAGAATAATTTAAGCAATGGCTTAGCCTTATAGAAATGTTCTTTAAATTCAAATCTTAGATCCAATGACGTTTGAACAGTTTCTCTGCCATTTAAATGCAGATATTTATTGTGATGCTACAATGTGATACATTTCCTAAGATGTATCCCAGGCACTGCCATGTGCAATAACTTATCAGATATTGTATGTAAAAGAAACATGTATGCTGTACACTTGCATTCATATTATTGTTGCTCAGTCTATGTTTATCAAAATGTGTTGGAAATGAGTGGGTGGCTATTTGCATTAAAAAAGTGTCCTTTCACAATTAGTACTGAAAGTAAGCTGAGAGTTCTTTCAGGCTCTCTCAAAGGATTTTCTATTGCAAATGGCCACCTATTAATCAGAAGAAAAATTTGAATAATATCCAACATAATCAGAGAGAAAAGGGCAATAATTTAGAAAATAAGAGAATATGCTACCTAATGATCACTTACTTTTTCC
This sequence comes from Tupaia belangeri chinensis, assembly GCF_000334495.1. Lineage (NCBI taxonomy): Eukaryota > Metazoa > Chordata > Mammalia > Scandentia > Tupaiidae > Tupaia > Tupaia belangeri. The sequence continues at coordinate 1,107,543 of NW_006203544.1, read as the reverse complement.
TCATAAAATAAACTCCCACACTATTAAAGGTCACATCCAAGTTTGTACAAATGAGCTTTTTAAACTAAAACCGAAGAGGATTTTCAAACCCTTTGCATTGTTAAATCAAAAGATTTATTTTCTCACTAAAAATAACAGGGCATTTAATTGATACTCTGAGAGTTAATAATAATCTTTCTACAACTAATATCAGACCCAGTGCTGAGATAGCAGTACTCATTTGTGAACTCAGCTAGTTCTTTTGGATTTCCCACTGACTGAATCCATTGAGGTACAGAAAGGAAAGGCATAGTCTGCGACCTGCAAACTCCCGAGAAAGTGTCCTTAAATCAAGGCATTTTCACTTAACGGTTATTTGTGTACGTTACTATGAAAGGATATAGCTTTAAGTGAAAAGTTATATAGCTATAACACATTTAAGTCTTTTTTTTTTACTTATTTTTCTTTTTCTAAATATAAATAGCAGATTCCTTATAGTAGGTAATAAGAGAAAACACTTAGAAAAACTTGGAATAAGTTACTCTGCATTTTAATATAGTAATGGATTCAAGCTAGAAAATAATTGATCAAATCACATAGGTGGAAAAGTTCAATTAGCCTGGAAAAATTTCCTCACTTATATTTTAAATTTACATTTCTGTAAAATGGTAGTAAGTCACCTTTGTGATTTTTCTATTACACACACACACAGACACGCACACACACACACACACACGAATATGGTATAGCAAGAAAGACTAAGAGAGGTAGAAGGATTGTATAAGGGCTCTATGGCAAAGTGGGTTCATTTTAAGCCAAAACTCCTTTTGAGGGTGATTTCAGATAGTCTTGAACACAAAAGTCATAACATTGCTCTCCTCAATTTGACTCAACTAGACAGGTTTCTTCCTGACTACAAGCCCCCAGCTCTCAAAATACTATTTGCAAAAATGTACAAATGTGAGCACTTTCTCTGCTTCTTTGAGATGTAAATTTTCTTCCAGCCTCTGGCCAGTTTTAAAGACAGGACATTTCTTTCTCAAGGAAAAAGGTGTCTTCCTCTGTGCTTGGCTTATTTTGCTTAGCATGATGCATTCCAGATTCATCCATGTTGTCACATGTACAAGAATTCATTTTTTCTTTTTTAAAAATTTTAAAATTTTTAATTTAAGTTTATTAGTTCTTTTTTCTTTTTTAAAAAATATTGAATAACATTCTACTTTTTGGCCAGAACTGCCGTCTTCCAGTAATTCACAAAAATGACAAGCACAAGGGGAAAAGGGAGAGGCACTCGGTACATGTTCTCTAGGCCTTTTAGAAAACATGGAGTGACTCCTTTGGCAACATACATGTGAATATACAAGAAAGGTGATATTGTAGACATCAAGAGAATGGGTATTGTTCAAAAATAAATGCGCCACAAAATGTTACTGAGCATGCTGCTGGTGGTGTTATAAACAAACAAGTTAAAGACAAGATTCTTGCCAAAAGAATTAATGTGCTATGTGTACTGAGCATATTAACCATTCTAAGAGCAGAGATAGCTTCCTAAAACGAATGAAGGAAAGAGACCAGAAAAAGAAGGAAGTTAAAGAGGAAGGCACTTGGGTTCCACTGAAGCACCAGCCTGCTCCATCCAAAGAAGCACACTTTGTGAGATCCAATGGAAAGGAGCCTGAGCTTCTAGAACATATTCCCTATGAATTCATGGCATGATGGGTGTTAAAAATAAACTAAATTATGGTCTATTAAAAAAAAAAACTGAATAACATTCTGTTGCATGTAGGTGCTTTTTTTTTTCTTTTTACATAAGAAATGTAAAATAATCAAATCCAGGGAAGTAAAGAATAGAACGGTGATGTTGGATCTGGGAGGTGAAGTTCAAGGGGTGTTGTTCCCTGACTATAGTTTCAATTACTCAGAATGAATAAGGCTTAGAGGTCTGCTGTACAACCTGAGGCCTGTGATCAACAATACAGTATTGTACATGTAAAGCAATTGTTCAGAGGCTAATTCTCAGTTCAAGTGTTTGTACCAAAAACAAATTAATTAATTAATTAATTAAATAAAAAGTCAATACCCCCTTGCACACACACATATATACACACATACGCAGAAAAGGGCATGGGGAATCATCCAGATGATAAATGTGTTTGCTACATTGATTGTGGAGTTTGTTTAATGGTGTACACATGTACTCAAAATCATCTAATCCTACTCTTTTAAATATTGTAGTTTCGTGAATCAGTTATATCTTTATTAAGCTTTGGAAAGAAAAAAATCGAAGATGAAAGGAAGAAAAGAAAGGAAGGTAGGAAGGTGGGAAGGAGGGAAGAAGAAAGGAAGAGAAGGGAAGGAAAAGGAAGGAAGAGAGAACGAAAGAGTAAGAGAGAAAGAGTCCGTTTTCCAGTCTGTGAGATAGCGGGGGAGCCTCTCTTAGGTAAGCGCTAATTTCTAAATACAGATGACTGAATCACTTTGGCCAGCCTCCTCCTGAATGTCCTCTAGTAACTTTCCAACAGCTCTCCAAAATGCTTACATGTCTTTATTTTAACAAAAATTGTGGTCAGTTTCTGTTCCCTATTATTATAGTCTTAAATAAATTCTCCCTTGCCTATTTCATTTGTCTTATGTCATGTTTTTTTATGTTATAAAACTAAGTAAAGGTCAATAAAAGGCACTAGAATACCAAAATGTCTTCAAAAACAATCATACTCAATATCAATAATGAGTAATATAATCAGGCTATTTTAGAATTTGAAAAATTGGGACAAGCGGTTAGCGTAATGGCTATGTCAATGGACTCCCATGTAGTCAACTGCGGTTCGAGTCCCGGACCTGGTGGCTTAAATTCACGCTGGGCGTGTGTGCGTGCGTGCCCAAGATCCCGAGAGGTCTCTCTGTCTCTCTCTGTCTGGTGACAGCACGTGCCCTATAGTGAAAACCTCTCCAAAAATTAAATAAATAAAATAAAAGATAAAAAAAAATAGAATTTGAAAAATGTATTTAAACTTTTTGCCTCCAAAAAAAGAAACAATACATAAATATGCTATTTGGTGAAAATACAATGTACAATTCTATGGAGAAAAATTTTAAATTATTTTTCATCTACCTTCCAATCCTAATCCTAAAATGTTGAAGATTGTTTAGAATTATTTTGTTAAAGCTTGCACATAAACATAAATGAAAATAGTGTTGATTTGCTTCTTTAATACTTGTTAGAAATCAAACTAAATTTTGTTTTGTTCTCTTTTTCTTTTTTTCAGTTAACATTACATTTTAAATATGTTCTAGGAAGAAACATAAAGGTTTATTCTATTACTTTACCCTTGTTTATAATATCAGATGGTCTAGATTTGCCATTTATATTTTAAGTGTCCTATTATTGCTGAATATTGAACAATCTATTTTTCTCAATGAGTAAGAAATAATTTCTATTTAATTTTCCATAGAATTTAAGTAATTAATTTTTAAATATATTTTTATTTCAACTTATTTTATACATTCAATCACATATGTCACTTAGCTTGCAAAATGAATAGTCCAAGATCTATACATTTCTCACCAATCCACATCATCAATAGACAATAACCCATCTCTCTGTCCCACAAATGCCCTGCCCCTCCGTTAAGCAATTAATTTATTTTACTAGTAAATTTTACAAAACACAAAATTGATTTTGTTTTTCTTTATTTGTGTAATGTCTCATTATGATCATGTAGTTTTATTTGCTATGGCTCCCAAAGATGTTCTGGAACCTAGAAATAAGGCTTCTCTCTCATTTCTCAAAATAGGATTTCTATTTTTATTTTTCTATTTTCAAAATAACTTATAATTTATACATTGTGACTAAGCCAATTTAAGTTTTCTACAACATGCTTTGTCTCATTTTGTCTTTTTCTTTCATATTTATGGTATTGTGGGTATTTCAAAGCCTTTTTAAAATTGTGTAAAAAATGGGAACCAGCAGTTAGTGTAATGGCTATGTCACTGGACTCCCACGTAGTCAACCGCGGTTCACGTCCTGGACCCGGTGGCTTAAAACTCACACCGGGCATGTCTGCGTGCGTGCCCAAGATCCCGAGAGGAGAATGGAGGAGAAGGAATTGCGGCGTGACCATCCCCCCTGGGGGGTGATTTCTTGCTTTCTGTCTCTCTGTCTCTCTCTGTCTTTCTGGAGAGCGCATGCGCCCTATGGCAAAAACCTCTCCAAAAAACAAAAAAAATTGTGTAAAAAATCTATAAATATTCTTCTTTTTCATTTCCTGCTTAATAGTGTATGTCTTCTAAAGACTTAAGAGTATAATTTCATTGAAGAATAGGTATATAAGCTTTACAAGACTATAAAAGAAAAAAAAATTCTTTTGGGAGAAGTTTTTGCTATAGGATGCATGGGCTCACCAGACAGACAGAGACAGAGAGATAGAAAGCGAGAAAGCACCTCCCAGGGAGAATGCCACACCACAACCCCTTCTCCTCCATTCTCCTCTCGGAATCTTGGGCACGCACGCACACGCGTCTGGCATGAGTTTTAAGCCACCAGGTCCAGGACGTGAACCACCGTCGACTACGTGGGAGTCCAGTGACATAGCCATTACGCTAACTGCTGGTCCCAAGAAAAATTTTTTAGAGAGAGATTTTTGATATAGGGCAAGTATGCTCTCCAGAGAGAGATAGAGAGAGACAAAGTGAGAAATCACCACCCAGGGGAGGATGGCCATGCCACAATCTCTTCTCTGTTATTCTCCTCTTGAGATTTTGGGCACACACACACACACACACACACACACACACACACATGCACGCATGAGCTTTAAGCCATCAGGTCTGGGACTCAAGCAGCAGTTGATTATGCGGGAGTCCAGTGACGTAAGCATTAGGCCATCTACTGGTCCCAAGAAAAAGAATTGTAACCACACAATATCAATACAATTAGAAGTTACTTCAGAGACAATTTATATATTCCCTCTACTTAATAAAGAAATCTGTAGAGAGATAATACTTGCAAACCATGTATTTGATAACAGACTAATATCTAACATATGTAAGAAACTAACAACTCTGTCGCAAGAAAACAAATAACCTAATTTATAATAAAGTCTAAGGACCTGCATGGGTATTTTTCAAAAGAAAACATATTATGGGGCAAAAGTATACAGAAAATGCTCAACATTTATGATCATCAGGGAAATGCAATTGAAACTACAATGAGATATTATCTCATACTTATTAAAATGACAATTATCGAAAGGTTGAAAGAAGTTCGGAAAGAAAAGAGTCATTGTACATTGTTAGCAGAAATGTAAATTAGTACAGCCATTACAGAAAACAGTGTGTAGGATCCCCCCAAAAATCACAACTACATAACTATAATGTAATCCAGCAATCCCACCAATAGTTAGATATCCAAAGGAAATAAAATCAGTACACTAAAAAGATATCTGCATTCCTCTATATTACGATATCATTTAGAGATTTCTTTACTTACTAAATAAATGTGCTCTCCCTGACAAGTTACCATACCTTGTCTTAGAAATTCCATCTAATTTTGTAATTTTAATATATTTTCCCAAATTGTTAGAATTTCTTTTGTTTCTTTAATTTTTAACTCAAATCTATATTTAAATATTTTACATTCCTGATTTAGCATGGATCCCAAAACACATACTGAAAATTTTGCCTTACTGGTAACTTAGTGATGGGCTTTCATTTGTTTGTTTGTTTCATGAGTTGTTTATTCTTCCTTTGATTAGACATCTAATTTTAAAAATGTACTTCTATAGCTTATAGTAATTAGTATTTTTTCATAGGAGAATAAAAATTATGAGTAATGGTTTGCTATGAAGTAGAAAAATATCGAGGTCTTTGTAAAAGAAAATCTGTGAAAATTTAATTATATTTTTATCTAAAATATTTTTATTACAGGACCAGCAGATGGTGAATTGGTTATGTTGCTGGACTCCCACGTAGTCGACCGTGGTTCAAGTCTTGGACCTGGAAGCTTAAAACATGCTGTGCATGTTTGCATATGTGCCCACAATCCCAAAAGCAGAATGAAGAAGGGATTGAGGCGTGGCCATCGCGCTAGCAGTGATTTCTTGCCTTCTGTCTCTCTCGCTAGGGCACATGCCCTATAGCAAAAATCTCTCTCTAAAAATATAAATAAACATATATATACATATATATATATACACACACACACAAATACACAGACACATATATGTGTGTATGTATGTATGTGTGTGTATATATATGTATAGACATTTATATATATATAGACATATATATATATATAATTGTAATGATGACTAAACAAAGAATTTTTACTTCCAAACATTGTTAAAATCGGCATAATGCAATATTCTTTGAGATGATGATGAATATGTTAATATCCTTGATTTCACTGACATACACTGCATGTTTACTTTGAAATATCAAAATATACACAATTTATTTTGTGTAACAAATACATGTAAGTCAGTAATTATTATTATTATTATTTTTTTGGAGAGGCTTATTTTGCTATAGGGTGCGTGCGCTCGCCAGACAGACAGAGAGAGACAGAGAGACAGAAAGTGAAAAATCACCCCCCAGGGGGTATGGCCACGCCGCAATCCCTTCTCCTCCATTCTCCTCTCGAGATCTTGGGCATGCATGCACATGTGCCCGGTATGAGTTTAAGCCCTTGGTTCTGGGACACGAATCGCGGTTGACTATGTGGGAGTCCAGTGACATAGCCATTACGGTAACTGCTGGTCCCTCCAGTAATTATAATTTTTTTTTTTAAATAGAGAAAATGTTTGGGCCGGCAGGTAGTAAGGAGGTTAAAGGCGCTGGATCCCCACATGACTGACTGCGGTTCAAGTCATGGATCTGGTGCCTTGCTTACCCCCTTTCTCTTTCTCTCTCTCACTGTCTTTCTGGTCAAATTTTAAAAAATAATAATAACAAATGGAATTAAGTAAATAAATAATTCTAAAGAAATAGACAAAAATTTGAATAAACTTATTTAAAAAAGGTACCTGACTAACTAAAATGGTTAGTTGAATTATTTGCTTGAGGAATTCCTAATCTCCCTATGAAATTATAGTCATATTTATATTTGCACATAGTCATATTTATTTTTCTACACAATAAGCCTACAGTTTGGGAGTTAATTAAAATGTTGGAATGAAATACCCCTTTTCCCACTGCATACTAACATTCTCTTATTTGAAGCTTCAGTCCCTAGTGTTTTTAGAAACAATGCTGCTTCTCCTCATGGTCATTTGGAAGACAAATTTAGATGATATATCTCATCTTTGATTGCAGTAAACTAAATTAGTCTGTTTCTGACAGAGCCTCTCAGGAGACTGCAGCCATGCTGTCAGAATTCTTAGTCCAGATTAATTTCCTTTCAGCAGTGAACCTAACACATGACAATATTTCAATGTTATGACAGGCATATGACTTTCCAGTGGTTGATTATAATTGGATCTATTCTTATGATTTATTACAAAAACTGATTACAAATATGAATAATGTCATTAACATATTTTTATTAAAATTTGGCTGAAAATTAGACTCCTACTTTGGGACAACTAAAAAATAAAAAACTAAAATTTTGAAACTCAGAGTAGCAGAATCACCAAACATCACAGGAGAAGTGACAAAAGTGAAAGCAAAATCTGGTGTTTTTCCTTTAAAAGATTTTTCCCCCCACACTAGTATGCCTTACAAGTAAAACAAAGCTATATTGTTTTATACAGTTAGTCAGAGATATTTACTATCATAGCGTACTTTAAAATGCATTGAAATAACTTTTTTTTATTTTAGAAATGTAGAATATGAGCCCATATAGGAGGATAAATAAAAATGTTTTGAATATGAAGATGTATGTGTCAGGGACAATTAATTAAGCATAGGGCTAAGTTTGGGTAAGTCCTTTTGAGATGTGTATAATTGTGCTTTAGATTATATGAGCATCCACTCTGTAGTGGCTACTTACAATGACTGTATATTACCTTAGCAATTCCACCATTGGTTTATATTTGGCTTTTGACTTGTAGGCATAGACACAGGAAATTTCAGCATCATCTGTTTATTCATGCTGATGTAAAGCATTGAAATACAAAACATACATGAAAAAGAGATTTGAAATCCCAAAAGAGAAAGTATGAAATTTGGGAGACTCAGGTCTAAAGTTCAAATTTAAATCAAGTCGGGAGCAGCAGATGACATAATGATTACATAACTGGACTCCCACATAGCCAACTGGTATTTGAGTCCCAGACCCGGTGCTTACAAATCATGCCCAAACTCCCAAAAGGAGAATGGAAGAGAATGGATTGCAGTGTGGCCTTCCACCCTGGGATGATTTCTGGTTTTCTTTCTCTCTGTTTCTCTGACTAGTATATGTGCCTTATAGTAAAAATATATCTTAAAAAATAATAAATCAAGTTGTTTACAAAAAGAGATATAATAGTTGCCACCAAGAGTGGAATATTAATTTGTATGCTACAATTTTATTCTCTATCTGGAAAGATACATCAGAAAATTCTTGGTGAACCTGGAAGAGATATAATAAATGTACCAAATCAAAGCTTGATATTTTACATGTATTATTATGATAAGGAGATACTGGGAGATGATTTCAAAGTTTGACATATTATTAAGCTTATGTCAAAACTTAGTCACAGTCATAAGTTCAATGATTTTGGAGTGTGTAGCCCAATGGGTATTTGTTCAATTATTTGTTTGTAAATTACATGATATGCAGTAAATATATTATTTACATGCATTTAAAACAAACATAAAGTTTGAAATTGTAGACCCTGCAACTGAAAATGCACAGAACTTCCCTTTTCTCTTTGTTATACCAGTGGATCTAACTGTAAATTTTCTGGGATGTACATATCAGTTTAGGAACTGCTGCTATAGATCGTTTGTTATACCAGTGGATCTAACTGTAAATTTCCTGGGATGTACATATCACAGTTTAGGAACTGCTGCTACAGATCATAAATCATAACCTTCATGAACTCCTTTGTGCAAGGGGGTACTCTGCTTCTGGTAAGTCTTAGGTGAACAAAGAGATCAATTTTGTAACATTATCATGGAGATTTTTTGTTTGTTTTTCTTCTGTTTTTCTTTCTTTCTTTTCTTTTCTTTTTTTTTCTTTTCTTTTTTTTTTTTTTTTTTGCTATAGGGCTATGTGCTCACTGGAAAGAGGAGAGAGAGAGAGAAAGTGACAAAGAGCTCCCCTATGGAGATAATCACACTGCAATCCCTTCTACTCCATTCTCATTTAAGGATTTTGGGCACACATGCACATGAGCCCGGCTTGTGGTTTAGGTCACTGGTCCAGAACTCAAACTGCTTAACCACCCATGTGGGATCCAGCTGCCTTCACCATGTCACCGGTGTAGCCTAAGTAAAGGATTTTGTCAAATAAATACATTTACCCTCTTTATTAACAGTCACATAAATGACAAATCACATTAAGTAATGCAATTTCTAACCATATCATGTTAGTGTATGCATATGTTAAAATACAGCTTATACTAGAAAGTATAGCTTGAACTTGGTTTTAAAAAGTATATACCACCAGAGTCCATGTTTATAACCATTTGGCTATACTCAGAATTGTAAAGGCTTATCATTTATATACTTATGATCACACATGGTGGCAGATGGTTATAATTTCTAAAATACTATTTACACACAATGTGTAAGGAGGAAAGGATCATAGCATTAATCGCTGCATTTGAAAACTTACTGATTGTTGTATTTTATACTCTAGAAAAAAAATAAAATTCAATCTTTATCGCCATAGTTTTATTATACAATTTTTATCTCCTTTTAATTATTAATACATGATTATGAACACAGTATGCAAAATATTTCAATCAAAAAACAACTTTGAACAGCTAAAATAAGTTTAAATATATTAAAATTGCCCTGCAGAAGTGTAAGTAATTTGAAAATCAATTGATGGACACCTGATTGGCACCAAACACTGCAAATGCCACTAACCACTGGGACATGTCTGTTATTTCAGATCTTGAGCAATACTTCTTTGTAGAGTGTAGTTTTTATTTATTTTACTAAGTTTGTATTTCAATATTTGCTTTTGCTCCATAGGTTCCTAACTGGCTAATTCTTAGATAATGTTTGTAAACAAACATTGCTAAATGTTCTCCCAGTGACTGCCACTTTGTCAGTTGCTAGGTATTGTCAAGTTCACGACAGGAGAATCGTGAGGAATGAGTCTTGCATTCAGATCATTTATATTTTATGAATAATCTCACTGAGCATTAAGTTAAATGTGTATTAGATTCATAAATTTTATGTTTGACCCATGCACTTAATTTATTTTGAATTCAATAGATGGACAGAAACATGGATAGGTGCATAGACCAATATGATTTCTTCAGAGGGTAAATTATGTATACAGGAGGATAAAATGTGCTTCTTCAGGCAAGATGGGTTCACGGAGACAAGAGCCTCGGGTTCTTAATAGATCGCGACAGTGATGAACTTTTTCATTTGAACTGATTAGTAATAGGACCAGGAATGTTAAGGAACAAAGTAATTCATTCACTTAGAGCATTATAAACAGGGAAAACAAAATGCAAGGTAAGCAAATAGTTTGATAATTGACTTTTTCAATTTTAATTATATATGGGGAATAAGTTGCAGTTCCAAAGAAATATCCCAGATTTAAAAGAAGGTACAGCTCATGGCAATATGATTCAAAATATTAGGGTCTGGTGCTGGAACAAATGAACATTGGATATATGGAAAAAAAAATACCTAAACAAATTTTTGCCCCACAGCAAAATGAGCTCAAAATTTAGCGTAATGGCTATGTTGCTGGACTCCCATGTAGTCGACCGCGGTTCGAGTCCCAGACCCAGTGGCTTAAAACTCACGCTGGGCGCGTATGCGTGCGTGCCTAAGATCCCGAGAGGAGAATGGAGGAGAAGGGATTGCGGCGTAGCCATCCCCCCTGGGGGGTGATTTCTTGCTTTCTGTCTCTCTGTCTCTCTCTGTCTGGCGAGCGCAAGCGCCCTATTGCAAAAACCTCTTCAAAAAAAAAAAAGAGAATAATAAAACTAAAAGTAAAACTTTGAGACAGTTAGATGATAATATGTGGGAAAACATAGTGTTTGTTATGGCAATGATTTTTTTATATATAATACCGAAAGCACAATCCATGAAAAAGATAATATTAGGGAACCAGCAGTTAGCGTAATGGCTATGTTGCTGGATTCCCACGTAGTCGACCGCGGTTCGCGTCCCGGACCCGGTGGCTTAAAACTCACGCCGGGCGCGTGTGCGTGCGTGCCCAAGATCCCGAGAGGAGAATGGAGGAGAAGGGATTGCAGCGTGACCATCCCCCCTGGGGGGTGACTTCTCGCTTTCTTTCTCTATGTCTCTCTCTGTCTGTCTGGCGAGCGCACGTGCCCTATAGCAAAAATCTCTCAAAAAAAAAAAAAAGATAATATTAACTAATTTGGACCTCAAAAAATAAAAGTTCTGCTCTGCAAAATATAATGCTAAGAGAATAAAGGTACAAGCTACAAATTGAAAAAAAAAATTTGCAAAAGACACATCTGATAAGACACTCATTAAAAAATATAGAGCATTCAGAGCTAACTTAGCAATAACAAAAAAAGAAGATTAAAAATTATTTCTTACCTTCCTCTCTGTCTCTCCTTTCTGTCTCTCTCCAGTGAGTACATATACCCTATAACAAAAACTCAAAATAAATAATAATAATAGTAAGATAATATGCAGCAAGAGAATATATTAGTAGATGGTAACAACGTGATGTATATCTTCAAATAACTAAGAGGGAGGATCTCAAGTACTCCTACCACAAATATGCATGAATAAGATGACAGGTATGTGAATTTCCCTATATATATATATACACACATATATTACTGAAAAATCACATTGTACCTCCCAAAATACATACAATTATTATTTTACTCTTTTTTAAAAATTTTGATATTTTGGGAGGCCAGAATGTTATGGTGGTGAGGTGCTGAACTCCTTCCTGGTTGACCACATTTCCAGTCTGGACCTCTCACTTTCTCTCTTTTTCTCTCTCATGAATGCACATGGCCTTTAGCAAATTAGAATAATGATAATGTTAAATAAAATAAAATAAATAATTCTTAAAGTCAAATAAAATTTTGATATATTTTAGTTACTAGAGGTATGTGCTCTTGCCAGAGAGAGAGACAGAGAGTGAGAGAGAGAAAGCAATCCATAATAGTGGTAACTCCAAATCCATTCTATTCTATTTCTCCATTCTGTCAGGATTTGGGGCACACACACACACACACACACACACACACACACACACACCCCAGGAAAATTTTTCAAGCTTCTGGGACCAGTACTTGAATCACAGTTGACCGTGTAGGATCCACTTCCCCTATTCACTAGGCAATGGGGCTGGCCTGAAATGTAATATTTTATTTCATAAACCTAAGAGACACACCATAGCTAACAAAAGTTATATAACATTTATTGTGTTAATGTGGGAAGGAGTAAGAGAAGCTATGTGTGTAAAGATAAGATTGATAAGGAATGAGGAGCTTTAATTCAATTGCTATTACAATCATATTAAGATGCTACATTTTCTGAGTAACCTGGGTTATGTGCTACTCGTCTTTATAATTGCAGAGCATGTGTGTAATTGGCACTCGATATGTCACAAATAAATGGAAGTATAAAATAATTAAATGCTTCAGCTACTACTATTCACTAATTGCATGACCTGGAGTAAGGTCATCACCATGAATTGTTTTCATTCATAACATGAAATTAAGATCTATTTGACACGTTTTACATAGTGCATGGCACTCTGTAAGCATGGTTGTCTCTCAGTAAAATTACTTTAAATCAGTAAATCAAACTGAACAGGAACTACATCTTAGAAAATGGTGCCGTGCTATGAAAGAGAGCCATTGTATGTCCCCATTTAATATAAACTGAGTGTCTGCACTCTAAAAAAAAAAGAAAAAATAAAAATTGAAACCATAAAAAAAAAAATCATACCATTGGTGAGCTAACACTCAGATATGTAACTTCTGCTTCGTAGGGCTCTTAGGCCCTCCTGAGAGCTCTAATTGTTAAAAATATAAATAAAAATTTGACCTTGTTATCAGAAAAAAAAAATAAAGAAACTGGCCCCCATTTTCAGAAATCACCTAAAATATCATATAAAGCTGAACTTTTGAAAGATTAAATAGGAAAAAAGTAGCTAAGGAGCACTATAGAGAAGAACAAATGCATAACTAAACATAGGGTGAGTAATGCAATTTGTTACCCCAAATGGGACACCTTAGAGAATGACACAAGGGACTCTTAAAAAATGTGCTGCAGGACACCAGCAGATGAGTAAGGGTTACATCACTGGACTCCCACAAAGTCAACTGCGGTGCAAGTGCCGGACGCTGGGGCTTAAAACTCACACCAAGTGCATGTGCCTGTGGGCCCAAAGTTCTGAGAAGAGGATGAAGGAGAAGGGCTTGTAGTGTGGCCATCTCCCCTGGGGGGGGTGGTTTCTCACTTTTCGTCTCTCTGTCTCTGTCTCTCTTGTGAGCACAAATGCCCTATAGTAAAAAATCTATCTCAAAATAAATAAATACATAAATAAATAAATGTGCTGGCAGTAGTAGACTAAATCAAAAGTGTTCCCAGTAAACCTAAATTCAACTCATTCAATGCCACTAGTTTGTGCATGTCTGAGTACTGTTTACTGAGTCATAAATAAAATCCATATACATCTTTCACAAGAAAAAGGTTCATTTCCTGCTCTCTCCAAAATTCTGTGCAACTCAGGTCTTTTTTGTGACAAGTTGTGAAAAAATTGCTATAGAATATTATTCAGTCATTAAAAACAAAGAGATCCTCACATTTAATACAAAGTGGATGAATATGGAAGACTTAATGGTAAGTGAAGCAAACCAGATGATGAAAGACAGACTTTGTACGTCCCTGCTCAGTATTTACCAAAGGTCTGCATGCCATAGCAGAAACTGAAAGATTGGAAGGTATTAGGTATTATAGCAGGGAGGGCAACTGTGGATTGTAGAGATAGTTGAGGAGTTATTGGGGATGGGCAATAGGGGGGAGAGAAGAGAACAGAGGGAAAAAATATGTTTAATTGACCCAAAAATGAAAAGTTATTGGCTTATAATAATGCATAGGATAGGGAACCAGCAGTTAGCGTAATGGCTATGTCGCTGGACTCCCATGTGGTCGACCGTGGTTTGTGTCCCGGACCCGGTGGCTTAAAAAACTCACGCCGGGCGCGTGTGCATGCGTGCCCAAGATCCCGAGAGGAGAATGGAGGAGAAGGGATTG